>NC_056737.1:523766612-524066612 GCF_019279795.1 Protopterus annectens
ACAATAAATTTAAAACATGCTAACAAGTGTGCTGTTTTATACAAGGAATATAATTTAATAAATTTAAAACATGCTAACAAGTGTGCTGTTTTATACAAGGAATATAATTTAATACAATCAGGAAGGTGTATCAAAGAACAAATGTATATTGTGTGTGCAAGGGGCCTATGATTTGAAAACAGGCCAAAGGTAAACTTAATCTGCCACTGGCCAGATGTATTTTCATTGAATGTGGGTTTTAATGCTGCTTCAGTGAATGTGAGTTTCAAGGGCAGAGACGTTTTAATGCTAAGTCTGTTTTCATTGTGAGACTGTATTGCTTTGTTTAGCATATGTCTATCAGTGTTTGTGCTATAAAATATGAAATAAAAGCTTTAAATTAAATCTAAATATCTGTAATTATTGTAGAAGTAAAGCAAAAAACAGTATGCACACTGAGAGTTTTGAATAACTGTATTGTTGATACTTCACTGTGAGTAGCATTGCTGTTATAGTGGTGAGCATAGCTGTCTTCCAATCAGCTAACCAGGTTTCAATTCTTGCCCAGTGCAAGAAGTCTCTACATTTAGGGGGGAGGAGTAGGCATAATGGTTAAAGTCTTTACCTCACATATACAAGATACAGTGTTTGATTCTAACCTATGGTTATTGGCAATGCATGTAATAGTCTGTAGACTTATAGCCTATTATTTGACTATGAACCTATAATGGATAATCATTGATACCATTTCTAAAGAATTTAAAGTAACTAATACCCTGTATTACTTCAGACACCGAGGCAGTAGTTAATGCAGGTGAAGAATATAATTAGCACAATCTAGGCAATACAGTCTTCTTGTAATGGGATTGAACAAATATGCGTAGTATTTGCAGATTACAGTTGAGTTCACTATAAAACAACAAAATGCTAAGACAAGCAATAGAATAAAATGTCTGTCTGATATACCATTAAACACAGCACATGGAACAACGTATGAAGTCACTAATCCATTATGTAAAGCCGTAATAGGTTAACATCTTCAAGAGCAGTTCAGATAACTGTTAGATTGTATAGGTTTATAGGATAACTAGCAAGCTTCATTGTAAGTCAAGAAAGAAAACCAAAGTTGGTTAATAGGGTAAGTAGCAAGCTTCATTGTAAGTCAAGAAAGAAGACCAAAGTTATAGTGCAGTCAGTAAGTAGTGATGCAGTTTTGTAATACAATAGAAATTTAAGGAGACAAATTCTAGAGCAGGCTGTGATTGCCATGAGGTTTGGGATAGAGTGAAGAATCATAGAGTTAGACAAAAGTTATAAATCCCATTAAAATTTTGAAATCATACAATGCTTTATTATACTAAATCCACTTCTCAGTGTTTTTTTGTGTTGTGAATATTTTTGTTAGAAACACTTTATCTGATATTGTTAATCCTCATTCATTCCTTACGTGTGGGTAGTCGGTTGCGACCTCGGAACCGAGCCGTCAATCTTCCAAGCTCGTGCCAGCCACAAACTCTCAAGCTAAACTCTTACCCAGAATTCCCCTCTCCCTGTTACCCCAGATTTTATTTGCCGTGTTGCCATTCAGTCATGTCAAGCCATTGCTCTTGAGCTAAGTTACTTTACTTATTTTATTACCTCGTAAATTTACCTTTTTTCAAGGAAATTTATTTCTATAGTTGTCTCTTACCCTTTCGCATCTAGCGACTTTGTTTTCTAAGTGTTTACCCTCTTTCTTACCTTGTTGGTATCTGTCTTATCATCATTGGTAATCTTTCCCCTCGTACCTTTGGGTATTCGTTGTACCACAGCTGGTACTCTACTTTCCCTTTTTCTTTCCTTCTATCTGTTTTTTCTCTCACCTATCATGGCAGAAAAAAAAGGATGTCCGTGTTTTAAGAGGTGTACTAGTTGTGACCACAAGTTACCTACTTCAGATGCACATGCCTTGTGTGTGTACTGCTTGGGTGAATCTAATTTAACTGTTGACCCACCTTGTGGGATTTGTAAAGATGTTTCTTCCTGGACACTTTTAGAGAGGAAAACAAACTTATTCTAAAGGGTATTATGAAAACCCCCTTTACAGAGGCTATTTCTGGGTTGGAGGCGTCATCCCCTCCTAGCTCCCATAGAAAGAAAGACTACCCAAAGAAGACTACGTCTCTTCCTTCGTCCCCTGCTGTGGACCCCCAGGAACTGAGACCAAAGAAAGTTAAATTGTCTTCTGAATGGACTTCTTCGGTTCCCAGGCTTTCAGAGCCGAGACCTACAGCTCCGAAACCATCAGCACTGACTCTTAATATGGCATAGAGTGTGCTTCAGACAGCATTGGAACCGAGGGGCTTCTCAGCTCAGACACTTTCACTGGCACCGACCATACAGTCGATGCAGACTACTACTGTGTCGAGGGATTTCCTGGCTCCTGTATCTTCTTCGGCACTGACTCTACAATCGGTTTCGATTACTCCTTGGTCAGTGCAGACTCTCTCCGCACTAACTTTGGTGTCAACTATCACTACGGCACCAACCTTGTCGGTGCAGACTCCGTTCTCAGCACCACAACTCTCTTGGTGCAGACACCGATAGTGCAAGCTGTTACAGCACCATTGCCTTTGGTGCAGACACCTATCCTACTTGCTGTTGCAACTTATTCTCCTTTTAAAGACCCCTTTGTGGGCTCTCAATTTACTCCATCTCTAGATAGACCTGACTCTCCATCAGCTATGTCCATGAGATCTACTAGAAGCTTCTCTGAACATGAGGTGGTGTGTATTGTGGACCAGTTGCTTTCAGCTAGAGGAATCCCACCTCCCAAGACCTATCCCTCCCTTGGAGGGGAATATTTTTCCTCTGAGATCCCTAGTTGATCTCCTCCATCATCTTCAGCCTTTAAGCCCCTTCCTAGAGCACAGACTTCCCCTCCTGCTGCTCCTTTTGTAGACCTTACTAAGGAACCACAGCTGCCTTTTTGGCAGGAGAGACACTTTACTCCTGTCATTTCTCAGGATGCTAGCTGTGGCACGGTTTCCCCTGTGTCCCATGGCCATCCTGAGACTCCTAGTCAGCAGGCTGGCTTGCTTGAGTGAGGGGTGACTGTAGGGTCCCACCCCTCCTTAGATGGACCAACTTTTCAACTTATGGAAAAGGCACTTGCCACTGTAGGCAATCCTGTGCCACCAGGTTTCCCATCCTCCTCTGGCCCGCAACTCACACAAGCCACCCTTAGCAGACACCGGGCACAAGGGCCTCAGGATACACTCCCACAGGAGGCCCCTCTTGCACTGTCTTCCCCAGCATCTCCCTCTGAGGAAGTTCATCACAAGAGTTCATGTAATAGGAAGCACGTGGACTCCCCAGAAGAGTCCCTAATGGAAGACACAGATTTTAGTGATGGGAAGGGTCCCCTTGATCACCCTCTAAGGTATCCTTTGGGGATATCCCTGAAATTCTTAAACAGAGAGGTGATTGGCAGCCCTATAACCCAATCTCTGAAGAGTTTGTGTTCCTACAGGCCTTTCGTGCCCGGCCCCCTACCTTCTGAGTTACTCCACCTGCCAACAAACTTGTCTGACTCATCAAGCAGCATGCATGGAAGGCTCCTGACACTGTTGAGGCCATTCCCTGGAGGCCAGAGAAAATCTTGCCCCCTCCATATACTCACCCCCACTGGTCCAAAGGTCTTCCAGTAGATGCCATGGTGGTGGCGGCCGCAACTAAAAAGGATCTGGCAGAAGATGGCCAGACTGTCCATCCGCCCAACAAGGAGTTCCAGGCACTGGACAGATTAGGGAAGCATACCTCTGCATCAGCGACCTTTGTGATTAGGTCCCTGAATTATATGGCACATTTCACCAGACTTCAAAGAGACTTAATTTCTGAGTTCTCTGAAACTTTGGCCGGAGCTTTGTCTAATGAGGTCAGTGACAAAGTGGCCTCACAGTTAGCCACCCTTGAATCAGTATCGAACTCCTCCATGCGTCTGATTTCTCATGCATCAGAAGGAGCAGCTAGAGCATCAGGTGCAGGCATAGTCATGTGACGGCATGCCTGGATGCGCCTGCGTGACCTTGCAGAACCCTTCAAGGCTCCCTTTCTGAATGCTCCCATTGAAGCTTCTTTGTTATTTGGACCCAAGGTGAAAGACACACTGGCTAGATGTGAACAGGCCGGTAAGACCCTTGCTGCCATGGGCATCCATTACTCTTCCCCTCAACAGGCTTTTTCCAGAAACCAGAAGAGCGGGAAGATGTGGCATAAAACGTCTCAAGGTTCTTTTCATGACACACAAGCTGATTTCTTCCCTAGAGGCAGAGGGGGAACTCATAAGGAAGATGCCCCTTTTGGGGCAGAGGAGGTCCATGAAACCAGGGTTCCAGAGACTCCTTCTCTGGTCAATCCTACCAGCGCTCCTGAAGAGCAGCCCGACTGCTTTCCCCTGGAAGTGGTTGGGGGTTGTTTCTCTTTGTATCCTTCTGCCTGGCTAACCATTACCTTCAACTCTTGGGTACAAGAGATAATAGCCAGAAGTTATCATATCCTCTTTGATCTTTGTCCCATCCCCCTAAGAAACCTTTCCGATGTTCCTCCCAGTCAAAGGGAAGAAGCAGCATTAGAGATCTCAAAGCTGCTAGAAAAAAGAGTCATCCAAATAGCCCCCACAGACCAGATAGGATCCGGATTCTATTAAAGACTATTTTTGGTGCCACCCCCCCCAACACAAACCATGAAACACATACTTCACAAAACCAGTGTGCCATGCAATCACAGCCCTTAAGGCAAAATAACATACCCAACACACTAGTAATAGGTGACACTATAGTCAGGCACACTGACGTCCCACTCACTAGGCTGAACAAGGAGAAGGTTACTGTTAGCTGCCTGTCAGGTGCCAGGATCCGCCACATAACACAAGCACTCAGGTCACTCCAGAACAAGTACAAATATGACTCTGTCATTGTCCATGTTGGTGTGAATGATCTGAGCTGTACCTCCCTGGACTACATGAAAAGAGACCTGGAGGAGCTCTCTTATCACATAGCCCAGGCCTGTATGACCCTGACCCTGAGTAGCATCCTGCCCTCACCAAGAATGATACCACAGTATAGAGAAAAAAATTATCAATTTCAACAATTGGCTAAGCTTCTGGTGTCATTCAAAGGGGATCCAATGTCTGTCAGCCTGGAGGACATGCTCGACAAGCCACTCTGCTTTGCTAGAGACGGCTTGCACCTGTCACCTTTAGGCTTTCGAATACTGGCCAAGGCTCTTGCCACTCCCATAGTGCCTTTTACAGGCAAGGTTCAAAAGACAAATCCATCGCCGTAAATAGCGCAGGTAACAAAAAACTGAGGGTAATGCTACTCAATGCCAGAAGTCTAAACCTCAAAATGCACACACTTGAGGCACTCCTCAGTATGGAGAAAATTGATATAGTGCACCCCATCACTACCAGGCTACAACTCATACCATACATTTCGGCCACAAAACCCAGACCAAAATACAAAAGGTGGGAGAGTATCTATATTCATCAAGGATACCCACACCTCCAAGTTAGTGACACAGCACAGTGCTTCAGAGATCATCCACGTGCAGCTAACAATGGGCAAAACTGCTATTCAAATTATAGCTTGCTACAGATCACCCACCATATCCCAGGACCCCCACTCCACATTCCTGGAAACACTGGGAAACATAAAGGTCCTACCAAACACCCTGATATTGGGTGATTTCAATTACCCAAACATTAACTGGGAGAACTACTCAAGTACAAACTCCCTTGCCCAACATTTCCTAGAATTTATAAACTCAAATGCCCTGGATCACCTGGTCAACACCCCCAGCAGAGGTGACAACATATTGGACCTGGTCATCACCAACATGGGCGACCAGTGTTCCACACTGGATGTCAACCCCTTGCTGGTTAGATCTGACCATAAAATAATCACTATGGATATCCACATTCCGCCACCACCCCCGGTCAAAGAAACCACTGTGAAAAACTTTACAAAAGCAAATTTCATGTTACTTAAGACCAAGTTGGGAAGTTTCAAATCCCCCATGCTAAAGGATAAAGCTGTCCAAACTGCAAAATCCTTTACTAATGCACTATACCGGCACCTACAAGAATGCATGGATCATGCTATCCCAAACAAAACCAAGACTCACTCCTCCAAGAAAAGGAAACCAGTTTGGTGGACCCCTGCTATAAACAAGCTATACAATAGAAGGAGGAAACTAGTACAGGAAAGAGTAAAATCCCAAGAAGGGAAGACATCCTTGATCAGTATCAGCAAGAAACTACGTTCCCTCATAAAATCATCCAAGGCTAGCTTCAAAAGAAAAATTGCCATGGACACCAAAGATAACCACAAGACATTCTTTAGCTATGTCAAGAATCTAAGTGGCAATTCTCAGATCTGCTCAGAGTTAGTGCAGAATGGCACAAAATACACTGAACTGACTGATATAGCCAACATTCTGGCAGACAGGTTCAGTGCAAACTTCACCCCCTTCTCACCCACAAAAGGGCCCATAACTATACCAGAAGAATGTAGTGCCCCTTAAATCACAGACACTAAGGTTAAAACAACCCTTTCCAAAGTCAAAAACACAGCATCAATGGGAGCAGACTGTGTCCCAGGCTGTGTCCTACATGAGCTCAAAGATGAACTAACCCCTCACCTAAACACACTGTTTAAACTCAGCCTCTCCACAGGCTATGTGCCCACAGAGTGACGCACAGCAACAGTTATTCCACTCCACAAAGGTGGAGACACAATGGACCCTTGGAACTATCACCCTATAAGCCTGACTAGCTTGGTCTGCAAAGCTATGGAGTGCATCATCATGGATCTCATTAACAGAGACATTGGGAGCCTTCAAACACTGGACCCTACCCAGTTTGTTAAGGGCAGATCATGCCTCCTAAACCTGGTGAACTTTTTTGAGACAGTTACCAAGTCTATAGACAAGTGAAAGGTGATCCACACAGCCTACCTAGACCTTGCAAAGGCCTTCGACACCATTTCTCACTCAGGTATTATAGACAAGCTCACCAGTCTGAACATAAACCCCTATGTCATGAGATGGGTTGCCAACTGGCTCACAGACAGAACCCACATGGTAAGAGTTGTAGGAGCTAGGTCTGACTCTAAACCAGTTACAAGTGTCATTCCCCAGGGATCAGTCCTAGGACCCCTCCTGTTTGGCATATACTTCTCAGAGGTACAGGCAAGCACAGGAGGACTATGGCTGACAAAATTCACAGACAACTGCAAACTAGGGGCTATAATTGACTCTCCGGCTGACACAGACATCCTCCAAAAGGGTCTCACTGAGACAGATACCTGGTTTCAAAACCATGGCCTCAAGCTAAATGCCCAAAAGTGCATGGTCATCCCCTTTGGAAAAAACAAAGTACCCACAAACTATCACATAGGTGGTAGCCCCCTAAATACGGAAGACGTAATAAGGGAACTAGGGACCCAAGTAGATAGTAACCTTTCCTTTGATAATTACATTGCCAAAGTGGTTAGAAAATCCTTCTATGTGGCCCACCTAATCACAAAAGGGTTTTCATCCAGATTGAAAGAGGTCATTGGGCCCCTCTAAGCATCAATCATCAGACCCATCATAGAGTGCAAACCCCATTTGGGATGTACCTTACAAGACACCTGCAACAACTGGAAAGACCACAGAAGTACCTCACCAAGAGGATCACTGGCCTCAAGCAGATGCCCTATGCAGCTCGACTGAAGAAACTCCAGCTGTACTCGGTTGCATACCGTCTACTCAGAGGTGATCTCTGCCTCACATACAAGGCCATTTCCAACCCAGAATTGATGGACATGCTCCACCTAAAGAAAACCATATCCTCTCAAGCCACACACTCCAGGGATCTAAACCTCACTGCAACAATAAATAGCACATTCTGGAGGGATAGATTCCTGTCCTAGAGACTTCCCATGCTCTGGAACAGGATTCCAGTCTACATTAGGCAGAGCTCCTCGCTAACCCTCTTCAAGAGAAACCTTGATGAGTGGATGGAAAACAGAAAGTTTACCCCGGGGATCACTTCAATGGCTCTGCTGGACAGAGGCACAGGGAACTAATCTAAGGGGGTGGCGAAAGCCAACACATTCTGGCTAGGCTTATAAATGCCTTCGGGCAGATAGCCTAGCACCTACCTATGAACCTATGAACCTATAATTCATCATTTTCAGGAGTAACATCTAAAAACATAGAAAAAAGTGGGGAAAGCTGTTTAAGGTCTTGAATCGTATTTATTTTCCAGCTTTTTTTCCCACTTATTTTGGTTTGAATGAACCATGAATATTTTAAACACCAACTCTGTCTTTTCTACCAGCACATAACCTTAGAATCTAAGCCATACAACCATTTTCTCAATAGAAGACATACCTCCTCATGTAATCTTTTCACTCACCCCATTCCATTGATTATGCGAGTGTTGAATGATTATCAGTACTATGCCATCTGACACACTTATCATCGACAAGCGTTTGGTGCTGGTGGTGATGGACTGGGCATTTACCTTTTCTCCCACCATATAATATAGTAAACATTATCAGTATGAATAAAGCATGGTGACCAGGGAATCATCTGATTGTGTGCAAGCCAATCACTTGTTAGATATGTCAGCTCTTAGCATTATAGCTGTATATTACATACTGCACATCATCACAACTTCCTTTTCTAAAATATATTATTATCCAGTAATGTTGTGTGAATTAGACATATCTAGATGGCCTTTATTACCTTAGTCATGGACCTTTGAATATGTAGACATTATACTTCTCAACTGGGACTATTGGCATAGATCTTAAGGTATCTTCTATCTTTGTCTTTAAATTGGCGAATTACTCAAAAATAGCCAGAATATTGTAAGTTTGATGTCGGGGATGGCCCATACAGTAGTATCACCAGCTCCTTTCTTGTGATACAGATACCTCTTCTCTCTTTAGCACAATAGATAACTATCCCCTCAGCCATGGTACATCGTTGCTAAATCCTCAGACATGGTATCCATTTTCTTTCTTTTTTTGTCTGTTAATATTTCTAGATTATGATATATTCTTTTGGTACAAGAGGTCTTTGTATGAGATATTGCACTTTAAATGATTTGAGATTTACTTTATGTCATTCTTTCAAGGTATCTAAATCCCTTTACTGAAATTATATGCATATATATGGCTCCTTCATATATAATCTGAAGTCAAATCTACTGATGAGATTTTTTGTAGATTTTCCACTCTGAGTAAATGCTTCTGAAAAAAACTATATTTCACTATATGTCAACTGTTATATAATCACTCTTCACTGATATTTACAAAAATGTTTCCTGACTAAAGGATTGTGATGGCTACAGATTTCGCACTCCTCCCTAGCCCTTCTGTAGTAGACAGCCTGTTAGCTGTCTTAAATTATTTAGAAATGTTTTATACAATTATCCATTAAACAAGTCCATTGGTGGTACCAATATTCCTAGATTTGATGCTAAGAAAGTAAGAGTCACATATCTTTCTTTTTTTTTTGGTCCCCTTGGACTTTATTATTACTGTCCCAGCCTCCAGCACCCAGTGTACACACTGGGTCTCCCAGCTACTCTGCAACCCACCCCAGACTTCCTCCATTTTTGCTGAGGGCCAGTCATGGATCCTGAGGATGTCCTGTGGGCTTGATTCGTCTGTGCTTCTATCCAGGGTGATTTTTTTTTTTACTTACCCACTTCCCTTTCCCCACTCACCACACTCCTTGTTTATGTCTGAGGGCAGCTCCCCTCTTTGAACCATGCCCTGCTTAGTGAAAGTATTAGGAAGTGTCCTCCCACCTGGGATGAGCACCTCCATCAATACCTGCCACTCCATCAGTTGCTCAAGCCACTCATTGAACCAGAGTTGGCTGTGCTATAATCAAGCCCTTATCCCTCTGTGCCACAGGAGCAAGAGTCACATATCTTTCTGGAGCTAAAATAGACAACATCTTTAGTAGAGTAAGAAGCTTCCCAGGATTTCAGACTGTGTTTGTTCATATTGTTCTAAACAATGGCAGAACATCCTTGTTACTGGATATGAAAGTAGAAACTATTATCATGTGAAACTTATTTCCTAAGAAGTCTGAGCATCATGTCTGTAGTGAGATGTTGCCATCACCCAGGCAGATACCTGCATCTTTGAGGAAAAATCAACTTATTTAATAATTAGTTGTGATGCTGGGGTTCTGTACCAAGGGATACAGTGTCTTACCTACCAGGATGAAATAACAACTGATTATTCATTCTTCTCAGAAGAAAGTATGAATTTGTTACATAAAAGGGTACAACTGTTATTTAATAAATTCTACTTTTAAATAATGCCTTCTTTTGGCCTCTCTTGTGAAAATATGCATTCAAGAGATAACAGCTTTCATAACACTATAAGCATAGAATGGCTTGTAAAATCCAGAAACCTGAATAATAAATTTGCTAGCATGCATGCCTTTTTGAGTCTGGAAAATATTGCTGTCTATGCTGTCACTAAGACATAGTTTGAGGATTATAACCTTACACCTTTGTAATGATGTGAGGTACTGCCAGCTATGCCAGGAAATGTAGGGCAGTGGATGTGCAACATATGCTAGCACAGCTGGCTGGAATTTAGTAACGACTTATATGTTATTTGTATATCAAACTAATTTGTACAGATGCTTGTGTTGAAAAACTGCATTTGTAAAGCTGCTTGTGTTAAAAATGTGCCAACAGTGTGCCCTGCTGGACAGAAAAAGAAATATACATTTAAACATTTGCAATAATACATGTATATGTTTTAAAAAGGATACTGGAAGAGAAGAGGTTAATCTCAATCTACCTAAATTTGAAAATAGTTTGAAATTACATTACTTGGCTTAGGCCATAAGGATTGTATCTTACAGTTATCGATGCAGCCAGAGACAAAAAGTCTGTACTAGGAAGCTTTTTGCATTGTCTTTGGGGTGAGCTAATTGCTACTCAGGAAGGGGTGGAGGTTTGAAATTCTTTTATGACTTCCAGGAGCTGCAGCAGATCAGTAAGGCTCTGTGTGTGTGTATTATTGACATGTGAGCTAAATCCTGACATTTTCAAGACATGGAGGGTAGCATGAGAACCAGAAGTCAGATGACCAGATGTATGTGATGTAATTCTGTAATCCATCACTAAAAATGATATTTTCATACAAGGTGAGACTGAAGTCTCATTACACTCTGTTTTTGTAACATGACAAAGATGGATCTCTTACCTATTTCATGTTGCCATGTTCTAGTAAATGACCAGGGGATAGTAATTCTTTAGATCAGTCAGGAAAATATAGTGAGAATAGTTAAGTACTGTTTTTCTGTATCTGTGTGAATCTATTCTTTTGTGTTATTTTAATATTTCCTGTAAACAAAACTCTGGTGTTTATTGTAAACATATATTTAGTATTCTCATGTTCTTTTATTATTTATTATTAAATATATTTAAACTTTTCATTTTGTCTGGTCCTTTAGAGAATATTTTAACCATTGAGAGTCATCATCATCTTCTTTTGGCTATTCCCATTAGGGGTCGCCACAGCAGATCACCTGTTTCCATTTCTTCCTGTCCTCTGCATCTTGCTCTGTCACACCAACCACCTGCATGTTCTCTCTCACCACATCCATGCCTTCCTCTTTTCCTGTTACCTGGTAGCTTCATCCTTAGCTTCTTTTTCCTAATATACTCAGCATCCCTCCTCAGCACATGTCCAAACCAATGTAATCGTGCCTCTCTGGCTAACCATTTTATTTTAAAATAAATAAACCATTGAGAGTACTTATATTTATTTGGTGACACTGTGGCCACTCTTGAAAGCTTTGCTGTTTGGTCAACATTACCATTTGTATGGGTTCCGGCGTGTAGCTCGCAAGACATTTCCCTGCAAGCTACATCGCCAAAACCAAATGGCTGCAGCACCACTTTGCCGTAGTGCAATTTGGCTGACAAGCAGAGCCGCTGCAGCTGTAATCTATGAACGGGCAGAGGCAGCCATACTGGATGTGTAACACATTCCTTATTCTCATTCAAGGAATGTATTTATTTATTTATTTATTTATTTATTTTGTTGTCAAGTCTGACACGTCTGACAACAAAATAAATAAATAATTAAATAAATACATTCCTTGAATGAGAATAAGGAATGTGTTACACATCCAGTATGGCTGTCTCTGCCCGCTCATAGATTACAGCTGCAGCGGCTATGCTTGTCAGCCAAATTGCACTATGGCAAAGTGCTGCTGCAGCCATTTGGTATCGGCGATGTAGCTCGCAGGGAAATGTCTTGCGAGCTACACACCGGAACCCCATTTGTATTAATATTAATTTCACTCAGTATAATTGGGTACCCTTGCAAGAGCCTTAGAGTAGCGAGCTTTGGAGTGTCTGGTGGTAGTGTAACTACCTTATAGTCTGGGGAGAAGGGGACATAGCTAGTAAATCTGTGACAGCCTTTCTCAGGTGTGTGTGTGTGTGTGTGTGTGTGTGTGCGTGTGTATGTGTGTGTGAAAATCAAATCTCAAGAATTGTGTGTGTCAGCTGCTTGAAGCAGGGGCATGAAGCACTGGTTTCAGAGAGAGTGTTGGAAAACTTAGCTTGGACACTCGGCTGAGGTATAGCTGTGCTAGTGGGGAGTCTTAATGGGGACCTGGAAGGCGACAGATAGGGAAATCCAGACCCTGGACTGAGTGTGTTCCCTGTATGCTCTTAAGGGGAAAGTATGCTTGATGCAATGAGCTGTATCTGGAAGTACTGGGTTTATCCATTTTTATTCCAAGTGGACGTCTCTCTCCAGTGTCAGTGTTGAGGATTCAGGCTTCTTGATTACTGGCCGAGAGTGGGGAAGTCACAACCTTAGTTACACAATTGCAATGGCAACTATTGTGTTAGAAACTCTGTAGGTATGACTGGAGTCTCAGTATTTATTGAAAAATCTTTCCAATATAATCTCATGGTGTCAGTTCTGTTATGAAACACTGACTTCATGAATGTTAGCATTCCAAAAGGACAAAAAGAAAAAAAAATTAAAAATTTCCTTTTTCTTCTTTCTTTTTTTTTGCAGGGGTCAAGTCCCTGGCATCCCCTGATGTAGGAGGCAAGTCCCCCCAAACTTGTACCAACTCCATGGTTACACCAACTCAAAGAAGGGAAAAATCTCCCTAAGAAGTGATTTATTGCTGGCACGCACTTAGAAACCATACAGGCAAGGATTTCCTATGATGAAAAATGTTCAGTATTATGCCGGTTTTTTTTTTTTTTCGCTGATGATGCTTGAGCAATTTTTCCTTGAGCTTCTGTAGGGAGGATCATGGTGTCCTATGATAAGTCTCAACCCCTACATTTTCTGGTTACTTTTGGCAAAATTTTAAATAGAATAGTTTGCTGTAGAATTCATAACATGAATACCAATTGTATATTAGTTCTGCTGAGAAAATTATACTGTTAATATCAATGTAACAGTTTTCTTGTACATATTAGTTTTGTTGAGAAAAGTATGCTGCTAATATAAATATAAAAGTTTTCTTATATATAACTATCATTTTGTTAAGTGGCTCCCTTATTTTTCATTCAGTAAATATGAGTTCAGGTTATTGGACTTAATCAGTGTTCTTAACCTGGAGCAGTTTGTTCACACTCTTAGCAAACACTTTTATAATCTGGGCTTAGCACTTGCCAGTAGACCAGAAAGGAGGGTCAGCCTAAAAATACTGCCTTATGAAACACTATCTCACTGTGATAGTATTCTATTTAAATTAAAGGGTACTCTTCCAGTATGTTCTAAAGAAAGTTTTGTAATTTTAATGCCAGTACCGCAGTGGTGGTGCTGCGGTAGTGTTGTCGCCTCACAGTTAGACGTTGCCCGTTCGATTCTCAGTTAGAACGTCTTCTGTGTAGCGACATGCATGAATGGGCGTTCCTTCATTGAAGGTTGTGCGTTAGGCCCGGCAAGCCAATACGTAAAAATCTACTGCCAATCATTAGCGGACTGGAGTTCCGCTGTGGCGACCGCTAACCGGGAAAAGCCGAAAGACACAAACAAACCATGGGCTGTCAAAGATTTATCAGCCTATTTAAAACAATAAAACAAACCTGGGGCTAAAAAAATATATCCATCTAAAAAGACTGAACTGAAAAAAAAAATTATTTCATGCAGAGAGAAATAGAGAAATCCATCCTGTACACCCCACACCATGCAACTCTGAGATCGTACAGCAGCGAAAAGAGCAACCCCCCCCCCCACTGTACACCACTGTCTTGTACACAGATGCCTGCAAAGACACAAACTGCAAAACTAAGGAAAAGGAATGTCCGTTATTCTGAATGTTTAAAATGTGTACCTGCAACCTGCATCAAAGTATATCTCTCCCACATTTCAAAAGGGAACTTGGTATCTACACAGAGACAGAAGAGATCATTATGGGTTGATGGATGTCAAGCTTTTTGAAAGCCAAAAGGTCACAAGATTAATTTCCTAAACTATTTGTTTATAAACATATGAAACAATGCCTTGGTGTTATACACAAGGGTCTTACGTTGGCAAATTTGTCAGTACAATAATCTTCTACAACTATGGGGCTTTACAAGGTTCCTGGTATCCTGGTGTGCAAACTCGCCTGTAATCTTCATTAAAGAAATGTGTCTAAGAAAGATACTTGAAGGAGCTGTGAGCAAAAGGTGGTTTGTTCTTGTCATTCTTGAATCCTGTGATTCACTGCTGCGCAGCAGTGTTAAGGTAGGGATGATTGACAGGTTAAAGAATGGGGTGTTTCATGTAGTACTAGTCCAGGGAGGGGGATCTGTAGATTTGATTGACAGGTGCCATTGAATCAGGAAAGCAGCATCTGCATCAGTTCCCAAAATGAAGATCCAGAAATGTGGAGAAATACTGACCTTGATTGGGGGCATTGTTGAGAAGTAGAAGGAGCACTTTGAGGAACTCCTGAATCTGTTGACTATGTCTTTTTCTAAGAAGACAATACCAGAAAAAGACAATGGAATTGAATCCATTATGGCAGATGAGGCCATTTCAGAATAATTCAGAATATAATTGTGTAGATGCAGGACTGTTTCACATGTCTCACCTCAGCTATTATGAATGGCTTGTAAAGGGGAATGCATAAACATAATGTCACATAAGAATGAAAGGGTCAGTAGCAAAAAAAAAAAAAAAAAAAAAAACCAATACTGATACTCCTAGTAAGTGGTGACATGTTCAGGTATGCGTCACCCTCCTTAAGATACAATACACATGTCATATTTCAAAGTGCTCACTGGAAAATGGTGGCACAGCAGTGATAGAATCCAAATGCCCCTTAACAACTGTCACATCCAGTAGATGGAACACCAATAGTACATCCTATGCCAGAGTGGGTACAGGTAAACGATGCTTCTAAGTCACGGGAAACAGGAAACACACAGTGGCTGGATACCTTTGTCATTTGTAAAGAGCCACAGACAACAACAGTTATTTGATATGCATACAAAGGATATAAAGATTACAAAACAAGTAGTAGTAGAGCCTTAACGTGCTCCCAGGAAGATGGTGAAGAGCTTCTGAAGTTGATCCCCCAACCAGTGTGCACCAGATGCTGCAGCCCCTCTGCTGTTCATAAAGGTTAAAAAGGTATGGGACCAGGCACTGCGGTCATAGGACAACCTGAGACACATCAAACAGTAGTCCTGGACACTATGAGCAAGGATTTACTACAGGACATAACTAGCCATACTATTTTACATTACATAACATAACATCTTGAGCATGCCAGAAAGCTAAATACACCAACCTCAGCAACTGATCACCCTGAAGAATGTATTGGTGGAACAGTAGCCATTGCACAAATGAAGAATTCATCATGACCTGCACTAAACACCTAGAAATGGACACATCATTCCTACTCTCAACCACTACCAAAGACATGGTGGAACTCTGCAGATCATAGCTCCCCCAGGCTAATAAAACATTCCTGATGCTGGTAGTATTTCACTGACAACTGTATATTCTCCATATAAGTATAGCATCAGCATCTAATAACATAGTAGTACCCCTGGCCTACTGACTCATGAGTTGCAACACAGAGGTGTTGTATATGATGATGTGAAATCAACTGAAGGAGGTAGCAGCTAACAGTAGTCTAAACTTGCCACTCCAGCAGATAGAATTTGAGAAGATGGCAATCTAAGCAGGCAGGAGAGCAATCACCAAAACCCCATTTAAAATATGCCTGTTCAATTATGGACAATTTAGGTGTTGACAAAAACAGAAAAGCTATTTCAAGAACTATATGGAATGGATGTCAACTTTTCCAGCCACATGAATATACTGACAGCCCTTCTGTCTTGCTTTGCCATTGTATCACTGCTACCCAGTACAGCCCATGAAGTAGTCACCTTTACTGACCATTATGCATGGGACCGCCTTAGAAATTGCAGCACATGCACTGTGAAGGTGAAGCATCTGTTATCTGTGATTTTTGTTACATTTTTGGAACACCGGTGAGCTTACCACCCAGGAGTATATAACAGCCACAAGCAACAAAGTAGTGGCCTCACCACAGGCTTAAGATTTTACTGTGGTATTCCTTTGTTGCTTTGCTAGAGCTGCTAAAAGTCATGCAGCAAGAACAGATTTTAACAGAAATATTGTGGGAAGCTCTTCTTAGAGGTTTGCCAATGGCAAATAGTGAAGATCTACCTTGCCAAAGGAGCATCATCTAAGATACTTCAGCTGTTGATTTCTTGCAGGCTATTGCCTGTAACCATACATTCTAACTGTCCCACATACATATGCATGCAATAAATACCTACAATACTGTCTGCATTAACAAACTAATAGTCAGATTATCTCTGTATATACACAAATCATATTGTTGTTGTGCCATCAGAATGTGTATAGATGATTGCTATGGTCCCAATGAGTAGAGTATGTAGGTGGTATTTATGGAGACATCCTCCTGCTCTATCAGCTATATGGGATGTGTGTGGCACAATGTGACCTCTTTTCTCATGCCAAGAATGAAAATGGCATGACAAATTTACTTTTCACTGCTTTCTCCCCACTGACCTTAAGATCACAATTGCCTTGCAGTACAGGAAACTGTCGAAAGCCATCAATCACGAGTCTGTTCAACATGGTGATTAAATATTTCTGCAGTGGCAAGCCTGATGGAATAGATGGTGTCCAGCTGGAAAAAGTAATGTTGCATAGAAAAATGGAATAATACCTCTACAATTACAAAACTGGATTGCACTCCTGCTTTACTAAGGGGAATAGGGGGAATATTCTGATAATAAATATATCACATTCCTCAGCCTCCATGGGAAATTAAAAGCCAGGGTGCTGGAAAGAGCAATTCTTCTAATAGGTGAACCTTTGTATCAGGAGAAACAATGAGATTTTGTCTTGTCTGTGGAACAGTATATCAATTCTTTCTCCTGGCACAGACACTGTAGTGGTGTTAGATGTTTTTCAGTAGTATCTACTTGTGCTCTGTGAAGTTGGGGAAGGCATGTGCAATGTATTTTGAAATGTTTTATGGGAGGTGCTCTGACAATGCAGTGACCCACCACCACTGCTACTTCTTTTTTGGTTCCTGCATTTGAGTAGTGAGAGCAGTATCCATATTCTGGGTCCTAATCTGAACAGACTCATAGTGGGTGTAGGACACTGACAAAGGTAAGTCTTTTCTCACAGCTTGTTTGTGACTTTAAAGAACAGGATATTAAGACATAGCCAAGATCTGGAAGGCAGCTGGTTTGAGCATATGAGGGTTGCATCTTTGTTGTTTGCAGATGATGCTATCCTCTTAGCTTTTTGAGACTGTGATCTCCACCATGCACTGGAATGATGTGATGTTGACAGTTATGTAATTGAGATAATAATGAGCACCTTCAAGTCAGAGTACTTTATTGTTTCCCATAAAACAATGGCTTGTTCTCTGCAGGTGAGTGGAAAATGGATGTGTTAGATAGAGGAGGTTAAATATCATGGCATCTTATTCACAAGTAAAACTAAATATGCTTTGTAGATTAGTGAATGGGTGGGTGCAGCTGTGGCAGTAGTACTGCAGTCAATGTTCAACTTGTGGTGGCAAAATGAGGAAGGAGTCAAAGGAGAAAGCTCCCAATTTACTGTTAATTCTATGTGCCCATCATCATCCATGGTCATGAGGTTCGAGTAGAGATTGAATAAAAGAGATATTGGATACAAGTTGCAGAAATATATTTCCTTCACAGGGTAGCTGGGTTCCTTCCCTATGATAGATTGAGGAATTTGGCACTCTGGGAAAATCTTGGAGTGTAGATACTGCTTCTTCCTGTTAAAAAGAGTCATTTGAGATGGTTTAGACATTTGTAAGGATGTCTCGTTCCCTGTGCATCTCCCACAAAATGTATACCAGGAATAGACCCCTGGGAAGGAAACCCTGGGACAAATCTAGGACAAATTTAAAAGATTATATCTCCTAGTTTGCCTAAGACCAGCGGTGGATCTCATATGATGATTGGGAGATCATTGCTGGACTAGGGGAACCTGGTCTGCCACACTCAGCTTGCTACCAGTGCAATTCTCACCAAGACAAACTGTTTAGAAAATGGATGGGTAGATGCCTGAATCCCTTTCTTGGTCAGTATGGCTGCATTTTTGGCGGTTAAGGATTAGTCAGTTGTCTTGTGCTGTTTACTGTTCTTTATAAGGTGTTTATACATTACAGTTGGTCAAAGCTGAAATTACCAGATTGTGTAAATTACTTCAGTATTCATTTTAAGTTGTAGTAACTTCAGTCTTCAGGCATTGATGCACACTAAATAATTGTTTTGTTACATTTATTGTCTAAAATGTTTCTTAGCCATAATTGTGTTTCTTCATCGCCTGCAACTTCAGAAGATATTTATAATGACCATGTGAGCTTAGTATGTTTGTGTAATGGTAGAACGTATTCAACCTATAATAAATAATCTCCATGACAAGAAATTATTTTATAATGAGTCTTAAAATGATGCTGGAGGGAGAAAGACTGGCTGCAGGCTTTACAGTAAAGGGAACATTCCACCCTGGAATAATTTGTGAATAAAATAATTAAGTTGGTAGTTCTGTAAGGTCTGTTTCTCCTTCCAACCTGGAGTATGATTTTTAGAAAGCATGCACCATTTCAATCAAAGAGGTAGACTTTTTCCCCATCTCATGGCATTCCTGACTGTTTATGCATAAGGGAAGTGTTTTTAAATCTAACATTTCCAAAGATCATTTGGACAAAAGTATTAATCAATAACCCATAAAATATCTTGTTTCAATCCTTACTATGGTGTGGTGTGGTGGGAATGTCTTAAGGGAGAGACAGACAGACAGCAAGTTATTTAACAAGACTGAAGAGGCTTAATAAGTCTTTTTATTGTGTTGACAAATCCGCCATTTAAATGAAAACATATGTGCTGGGATTCAGTAAAGCCTACATTAAGTGTACACCATTCTGAGTGAACAGACAACACATAACTCACACCTTCCTCCTAATTTTAGTTTTCCTACTGATATTCTTGCAGCTTTAGATATTGACAGGGATTTACAAAGGTTACTACAAGGTTACTACAAATTGCAGACTACATGTGCACTTAGTGTAATCTTTCTGAGTGACTAGAAAGCACAAAAAACGAGATAAGGATGTTCTTGAATAGATATCATGTATACTTAGTGTAGGCTTTATTGAATCTGGCCTATGTTTTTATATACATTATGTCTCCATGTCCAAATTTCTTCTTAAACCGTTTAAAGATGTTACATTGTATTACCCTGGGTTTAGAAGGTGGGAACACTATTCCTGATCCCTGATGGGCAGTGATTGCCATTAGAAAATGTTAATTATGCTGATTAATACTCTAAACTTTACAATTCCTTTGTTGAATGTGTGTGTGTGTGTGTGTGTGTGTGTGTGTGTGTGTGTATATATATATATATATATATATATATATATATATATATATATATTTATATAATCACCCTAATGGGTTTGACCATCAAGATTTCTTTAAAGGTCCTCATGTTTGCAGCTTGTGTCATAGGTATTATATGCAAACAGTTCAATTTCATGATTAAGGAAAATGAGTTGTATGATGCTGAGTCAATGAGTCTAAGGTAATAACAATCATCTATCTTAAGGTTAACAGTATACATATAAAGGTGCAAATCATATGGGCAACTTCTCCAGGAATTTTTAATGTGGCTTTTGAAGTGGAATAAAGCTGGTCATTTGTGAGAGGATTCTTTGTTCAGGAATCATCTTTTTCTTATACGTGAATGGAAAAGCAAAGTTAGAATAAAGAAGATTCTGGAGTTGCTAGGATGTGGCCACAGATTTCTCTTCACTTTCTTTTGAAGGGAAAGACAAGAAATTCCTGTCACAGGAAGAAGGTAGATGTTCAGGGTCAAGATCACATTTATCAACATAATTAATCTTAAGCATAAATGCAAATAAAATGTGAAAATGAGCATCTAACAATTTGTTCTGTTTATCTAATTAAAACTGTTTTCAAATAGTCAAGCACAGATATAATGACATTTATGTATTACTTTCAACAGTATGATTAAATCACAATGAGAACAGCCTGTTGGTCTAGTATGTTTAGTAAGGCACTAAAGTAGAAGTGACAGGATAGATTTCTTCAAGAAGAATTATTTCAGACATTGCCAATATTCAAACTAAGACCGAAGATATAATTTAAGTTTGAGATAAGAAAGCATAGTCATACTTTGTTTGTTAGGCTGCAATGTGACATTGCATGACTAGAAACATAGTTAGATATACTGTAGTGACACATGAATGTGTGACTACTGCTACTATATGACTGCACCGGGTTTTGGAGTGAATTTCTTCATTTAAGTTTGAATACTGCTACCATTTTTTATGTCTGCTCTTATTATATTACAGTTTCCTTTATTTTAACTCATAACATATGAGGAAGGCACCCCCTTACACAATTTAACAATAAAAATAAATAATAATAAAAAAATTGTAAATTGTTAAATGTTTATATTGTATCAATTTTTTACTATCCTGTAATATCATTTTATCCTATTTACTATGTTTTTTGCTATTCACTATTTTTTATTGTCTTATTTGTAATACTTGCATCTCTTGTTCATTGCAACCTTTTTTGCTTCTAAATACGACGTATAACTATGTTCATTGAAGCTTTTCTCCCCAGGTCTCCGCTGAAAAAAGGATTGTCCAGTGGACAATACACGATAAATGTAAATAAATAAATACATTTAAATTATGCTTTAACTTAAAATGATTTTCTTGGAAAATAAATTTTTTTGGCAAGGGTCAGTTAGAATAAATTCCTTTTCCATTCACTGATGAATAGGAATTAAACCCTAGCTAATTAGTGGGAGGAGCTTAGAAATAGCATTTCTGATTTAGGTGTATTATTATTTACCTGCAAGTGCTGTGAGACTACTGCTGATGTGGGATGCATTAGATTTTGGATTGGATTTCTTCATATAAGGTTTGTAAACTTCTATTATTTTTTACATTATTTCTTTCTTATTAAATATAACTTGTTTTATTTTAAACTTTGCTTTTCCTTAAAGTTTTGTTTTGTGGGATTTTAAAGATTCTTGGCAAGGATTAGTTGGAATAAATTCCTTTTCCATTCACTGAATGAATAGAAATTAAACCTAGTAACAAGAAGGTACACCAACTCACAACGAACCACAATGTCCAATCCAGTAACAATGAAGGCTCTCCTCCGTATACAGGCACAATTCCACCAGGTTACTTCTCCAAAAGTAATAGTAATCCAAAAAACGGAAAACGCTGGATAATATTTTGTATTTTATTGTATAAACACACAAATCAAACAACCTGATTAAGCGCTTTCATCTCCTGCATGGAGACTTCATCAGAATCAGTTTGAAACAGTAAATTCTCCATTTAAATAAAATCAGTTAATTAATCAATTGTGTTCAATTATTACTTTATTGGCTGGCGATTCTAAAATGTTTATAAGACATATAAATTGATGGTAACACACAGGAAAAAAAAGCAGTAAATAATTTATGTTTATACAATAAAATACAAAATATTATCCAGCGTTTTCCGTTTTTTGGATTACTATTACTTTTGGAGAAGTAACCTGGTGGAATTGTGCCTGTATACGGAGGAGAAATTAAACCTAGCTTGACGGCTTTTGAGCTGCCCACCCCTATTATAAATATGACTTTGGAAGCTCCTCTTAGTCTCATCTCATCCATTCTTTCTAATGGGCACTGAATGAGCAAACTGTGGAAAGGCTGTCTCCTTAGAATCTTAAAGCTTGAGTTAACCTATGTTTTATATCATTCCACTCACTTAGTGCAGACTGCAAAATTCAGAGTATCAATCCACTGTTTCCATCTTACTTTAAAAATCTGTAAAATCTGGGACTAACCTACCAATCACTGGAGAATCTGGGAACCACTTTTCAAGAATCAGTTTGAGATTAGTGCTCTGTTTTGCTGTTTGTGAGAGAAGAGCAAGGGGAGCTTACTTTCTAGCCTTCCCAGAAATTGCCAATCACTTGAAAGCCTGAAAATTGCTTCTTAGGAGCCAGAATGGGATTATTACTGCTGCCTTGCTCCTGGTGAGAGAAGGAGTAGAAGGGCATTGATACCTAATGGTCACTGATTGGTCGGTGGATATGGAACTTAACTGAGTGGTCTGGTTGCAATTTTGGTGAGAACCTATTCAAGGCCATTATGCAGTTTGGTTTTCTGTTGTGTTCAGCTGCTGTAGGTTCTGTCTAGGGTATGTACCAAGAGAAGACTATATATAGCATGTGTGCTAAATCCAGCAACATGTGAGTTAATACTAAGAAAGCAGCTTCTGAATGGTGCTAGGGTTACCACCTGTCCCACTTTACGAGGGACAGTCCCTCTTTGGGCAGTTGTGTCCTGACAAAAAATTGTAAAAATGGCAAATGTCCTGAGATTTTAGGACAAAATTATTTCCTATATTTTATGTAACAGTTGCATAAAACAGTTATTCTGTATCTAAAATACCTAAATGTTATAAGAAACAGAATAAGCAACTAAAATGCTACAAGAATAAGCTTTTATTTAAGCAAAAAAGTTAAGTTCTATCCTTTGTACTGACTGTGGGTATGTGTCGGCCTGTAAAATCTGATGTTTGTACCAAAAATGTCCCACTTTGGCCATTTGAAAAGGTGGCAACCCTAATTGGTGCTACTTCTCAGAAAACAGCTTCTGATTGGTGCTACTTCTCAGAAAGCAGCTTCTGATTTATGCTATTTTTCAGAAAGCAGCTTCTGATTAGTTCTACTCCTCAGAAAGCAACTTCTGATTGATGCTATTTCTCAGGAAAGCAGCTTCTGATTAGTTCTACTTCTCAGAAAGCAACTTCTGATTGGTGCTATTTCTCAGATAGCAGCTTCTGATTAGTGCTTCTTCTCAGAAAGCAGCTTCTGATTAGTGCTAACCTTTGGTTTCTGGTGGGAGAAAGTGCAACAGATCATCGGATCTTAGTTGCATGCAGCCGTGTTGAGACCAGCTCTATCTCTACCACTAGACAGTAATTACCTCCAGACCACAAAGGAACTCTTCCCCTTTCAGTCCACATTAATAAGCACATGGAATCATGGAGTTGCACTTTTCAACCATCTCTGTGGCCAGCTTGTTTGCAATGGTCACTCTGAGACAATGTAAAACTTGTCTTATGTTTACTGATAACCACCTACTACTTAAGCAAACTGACAACAGTGTGTGAGATATGCAATTATATAAACTCCCACAACAAATAATATGCAGGTTGTCAGTACCAAACAACACAACACTAATCCAGTCACACAGCTTAGATGAAGCACAGACCTGCATATGCTAAGGCTCTTAAAAGTAACCCACCTGTACCACAAAGGCTTCTTAACTATAACTTAAGAAACAACCTTTAGCAACCTCACAAACTTACAATGCAGGCTACACCCACCATGAAACATACACCTGAGAGCTGTACTGATTCAACTCAAAAGCCTATAAGGCAAACCTCCACACATCCCAATATCCAACATCCCAGTGCTTTGAAGTCACTTGACATCACCAAGAAGCACTTTTACTACAGCCACAATACAATTTCTGAAAACCCTAAGCTAAAAAAAAAAAAAAAAACAGAACCACCTAAACACAAATCTTTACAAAGACCTGAAACTCACTTTACAGAAGCACAAACACAGAATCATGGTAATGGGGAAGGGGAGATTTCACAACACTCTTTTAAACTGGGGACTAAAACAGACTGTAGCCAAGCTCAGAAGTCCATTATCATGGCAACTACAGAAATATATTTGATATTAAAGCCTTCACTGCATTGAGAATGGGCATATGAGAATATATGTCTAGGAGCTCTGCAAGATGTTTGCCAAAATAAGGGACTTTTCACTGAGGTTAAGACGATACAAGCATATGTACGATAAAGTCATAGTCCACACTGGGCTGAAAAAATCAAAGGAGGAATTCTAGATCAATTATTTTAATTACTTCTGTAAGTGGTATAAGTGAACTGGTCTGTCTTGGATCTTTTTTTTTAACTATATCCTGGGTCAAAAAAGCAAATATTATACACAGTTTATGTAAAAGTATATGCTGGAACTATCAAATATCCAATTAAGGATGTGAAAAACTCAGCAAGATGTTTCTTTCTTCTTACATATTACCTGAATATCTAAATCATATTGCAGTATTTATGTAGTGATCAGGAGATTGTTACCATAGGCAGGGGATTCAGTGTCTGCTGAGTAAGAGAAAGACATGAAACCAACTGAACTGTTTTATGTGTGATGGGTTTTACTTTCCTTCTGTAGAGATTTTTAGAACTTTGCAAATTCCAGACCAAATGAACTTGACAAGATCATTAAAATAAAATTCAGCGGTCAGATATAAAAGCTGGACAGCAAAATTTGGGGATGATTGTGAACTAGATAGGTAAAACAGTTACATCAGTAAAAGAAGCTGCACTTCTCCTGGCTGCATTATTGAAAAGCTCACCTAGTGCAGCTGCAGCGGCCTGTATTTTATGTTATTAAATGTATCATCTTGACATTTGATAAAAAGCATCATATATATTAGGAAATAAATGATCACACCATAAAAAACTGACAACACAACTAAAAGGTCAATGTGCATCTGCTACATGCAGAAAATCATATTCTGTGTCCCACCTAATACTGAAAGGTATATACACACACACACACACACACACACATATTTATAAACATATATATATATATATATATATATATATATATATATATATATATATATATATATATATATATAAATGTTTTTTTTCACACATACACACGTGCATGTTTGCACACACACATGCACACATCACAATCAGTCTGTTCACTAGCCATTTGCTTGAGTTTATACAGTATGTAGAAATTTAGTGACATGAAGAACTAGGTGATTGAATGCTTGGTTGACCGTGTACAGGGTTGAAAACAGGAACTTCTCTTGGGGAGGGTACATTTTATTTTTTTTTAATTCTAATGCTGAATGTTCTGGATATACTGTAAGTTTCTGAATTGGGGTGATATTTGTAGGTTAGGGATAGTAAGGGCTAGGTTTGGGGATAGATTTAGTGTTATGCATGTATGTTTTTTTTCTGGTGTGTGTGTGTGTGTGTGTGTGTGTGTGTGTGTGTGTGTGTGTGTGTGTGTGTGTGTGTGTGTGTGTGTGTGTGAATGTTTGTGGATTAGGGTTAAAGTAAGGGCTAGGTTAAGGGACAGATTTAGTGTTGCGCATATGTGGTATTATTTGTGGTGTGTGTGTGTGTGTGTAAGGTACAAAATTTGTCAGTTTACTTTTCTCCTTGTATGCTGCTTCTGGTGATCTATGCACATCTGTATAGTAATGTCTGATCTAGATAACATCAAAAGTCTATGATTAAGAAATAAAATGAATGCATGCTGCAAGTGTTTATTTTATTTATTTTACATTTGTTTACCAGGTTGGGTTTTTGGGTTAGGGTTAGACAAATGGATAGGTTAGGGGATAGATTTAGTGTTGTGCTTCTGAGGTGTTTGTGGTGTGTATCAGTGTCTTGTGTACTGTCCTCTTTCTCCAATTACACGTGCATGCTAGCCCTAACCTTAACCTAGTCCTGCTACTAACCCCAACCCTACACCTTGCCTTACAAAGCCATTCCTATAACACTACCACTATTTAGACATATTTTGTCTGAAAATAATGTTTTATTATTTATTTATTATTTAGGCCATGGTAATGCAGCGGTTAGCATTGTCGCCTCACAGCAGGAAGTTCTCCGGTTTGATTCTCGGCTGGAGTGCCTTCTGAGCGGAGTCTGCATGTCCTCCTCATGGTCGAGTGAATTTAAAGACATGCAGGTAGGTGTGTGCATGTGTGGGTGTGCTTTGTTGAAGGTTGGGTGCTGGGCTGGCAACTTGACACTGTAAAAAATCACTGCCAATCATTAGTGGACCAGAGTTCCGCTGTGGCGACCCCTAACTGTGAAAAGCTGAAAGGCAGTTTTGTCTGAAAATAATGTTAGGGTTTTGAAACATGGATTGCAAAAGGAAACTACTTATTTTCCATTTATGAGCTTTTGTATTTTCATTGTTTTAGTTTTTCAGTAAACAGAAGTATGAATCATATATAGGTTCATAGGTTCATACTAGGCTATCTGCCCGAGGGCATTTACAAGCCTAGCCCATCGTTTTGTGGCTTACGCCACCCCTTTAGTATGGGGAACTATACCCATTATTTTGCTGTGCCTCTGTCGAGCAGTGACACTGAGGTAATCCCTGGGGTATATCTGCGATCTCCCATCCATTGGTCAAGATTTCTCTTGAACAAGGCCAGCGAGGTGCTCTGCCTCACATGTACCGGGATTTTGTTCCACAGCATAGGGAGTCTTTGGGTGATGAATCTATCCCTCCAGCACGTCCTATTAATAGCCGTGTCAAGGTTTAAGTCTCCCGCCCTTGTGGCTCTGATGGATCTAGATTTTTGAGGTGAAGCATATTCATCAAATCTGGGTTTGACATGGCCTTGTATGTTAGGCAAAGGTCACCTCTGAGCAAGCGGTAAGTGACTGAATAGAGCTGGAGTTCTTTCAGTCGGGCAGCATAGGACAGATTTTGAGACCCTTTATCCTTTTGGTGAGGAACTTTTGTGGCCTCTCCAGCTGCTGCAAGTGTTGGGTCAGATACATTCGAATGGGGCATTGTACTCAATCATTGGTCTGATGAGTGATGAGTAAAGGGAGACTATGACCTCCCTTGATCTAGATGAGAATCCCTTCATGATAAGGTGGGCAATGTAGAAGGTCTTCCTAACTACTTTAGCTACATGGGTGTCGAATGACAGACTACTATCAACCTGGGTCTCCAGGTCCCTGATAACTTCTTCTGTGCTCAGTGGATTGCCACCTATTTGGTAGCTAGGGGTAACCTTGTTTTTCCCGAAGGGTATGACTATGCATTTTTTGGCATTTAACTCTAGGCCGTGGCTCTGGCACCAGTTATCCGTTTCTGTGAGACCCTTCTGAAGGATATCTGTGTCAGATGTGTTTTCTACTATGGCGCCCAGTTTGCAGTCATCTGCAAACTTTGTCAGCCATAACCCTCCTGTGTTTGCTTGTACTTTGGAAAAGTAGATGCCAAACAAGAGTGGGCCCAGGACTGAGCCCTGTGGGACACCACTTGTGACAGGCTTTGAGTCTGACATGGCGCCAGCAGCTCTGACCCTGTGGGTTCTGTCACTCAGCCAGTTTGCAACCCATCTTGTGATGTATGGGTTGACATTTAAGCTGATGAGTTTTTCAATGATACCCGAATGGGGTATTGTATCGAAGGCCTTAGCCAGATCGAGGTAGGCTGTATGGACTGCCTTTCCTCATCAATGGCTTTGGTGACTGTTTCAAAAGGTCAACCAAGTTTAAAGGCATGATCTGCCTTTGACAAAGCCAAACTGGGTTGGATCCAAAGTCTGCAAATTCCCTATGTCTTTATTTATGAGGTCCATTATGATCCTCTCCATGGCTTTGCAGATAAGGCTTGTCAAGCTAATGGGCGGTAATTTCCAGGGTCGGTGGAGGCACCACCTTTGTGAAGTGGTACCACAGTTGCAGTGCGCCACTCCTGGCACGTATCCAGAGGTAAGACTTTGATTAAACAGCTGTCCTAGCTGTGGGTTTAATTCCTCATTGAGTTCATGGAGCACACAGCCGGGACACCATCAGGTCCCATGGATGCTGTGTTTTTGCTTTGGAGAGAGCAGTTCTCACTTGGGCTGGAGATGTTTGGGCGGCTGCAATCGTTTGTTATAGATATCTCTCCTTTTGGAGGGGAGGGGGGGGAGAAGTTTGCACTGAACCTGTCAGCCAGTATGTTGGCAATGTCTGTAGGATCAGTAATCTTCACATCATTTTGAACTAGCTCTGAGCATATCTGGGAGTTTCCTCCCAGGTTTCTAACATAGCTAAAGAAGGCCTTATGATTGTCTTTTGAGTCTTTAGCTATTTTTCTCTCGAAATTTGCTTTGGATGATTTTATGAGAGCTCTTAGTTTTTACTTATAGTGATCAAGGGTGTCTTACCTGTTAAGGATTTTGCTCGATCTTGTAGTAGCTTCGTGCTTTTGTTCTAGAGTTTGTGTATGGCTGGGGTCCACCAGACTGGACGCTTGCCTTTGGTACAAAGAGTCTTTGTTTTGCTTGGGATTGCCTTATCCATGCAGTCCTGCAGGTGCTGGTAGAAGGCATTTGTAAGTGATTCAGCGGCTTGAGTACTGTTTTCCGCCGCTCGGGGCCTTAAAGGAGACCACACTAGTCTTTAGAAGTGTGAAGTCGGCTTTTGAGAAGTTCTTTACTGTGGTCTTTTTATTTCAGGTGGGGTGGGATGAGGACCTCCAGCGAGATTAGTTTGTGGTCTGATCTCACCAGTGAGGGGTACACCTCCGGTGTTGAACATTGTGCTCCCATGTTCGTGATGATGAGATCAAGTATGTTATCTCCTCTTGTGGGGATGGTGACTAGTTGTTCCATGGCATTTGAGTTTATGAATTCCAGGAACTTTTGGGCTAGGGTGTTAGGGCTTGAGTAGTGTTCCCAGTCTATATTAGGGTAATTGAAGTCACCTAGTATGATGGTGTTTGGTGATACATTTATCCCCTCTAGTGTTTTCAGGAAGGCCATGTGAGGTTCCTGAGTTTGTGAGGGTGGCCTGTAACATGCTACAATTTGCAGAGCAGTCTTGCCTATGGTTAATTGCACCTGGATGGTCTCCGATGCATCGTGCGTTGCCACCAGTCTTGAGGTGTGGGTGTCCTTGATGAATATGGATACCTCCTTTCTTGGTATTGTCCAGATTTTGGGGCCGGAACGCATGATATGAGGTAAAACCTGATAGCGCTGGGGTGCTCTCAGGAGCCTTGAACCAGGTTTCTGTCACAGCACAGACATCGATGTTCTCCATACTGAGAAGGGCCTTGAGTGTGTGCATTTTGAGATTTAGACTTCTGGCATTGAGCAGCATTACCCTTAGTTTTTTTCCTTTTTGTGTTCTAGGGTGGTAGGTTTAGAATTTGAGCCTTGCCTAAAAAGGCACTATGGGGTGGCAAGAGCCTTTGCCAATATCCGGAATCCCAGGGTGACAGGTGCAAGCCGTCCCTCGGCAGCGTGGCTTGTCCAGCATGTCATCCCAGGCAGACAGACACTGGATCCCCTTTGAATGACACCAGTGTTTAAGCCAATTGTTAAAGCTGATCATCTTATCTCTGTATTGTGGCATCATTCTTGGTGAAGGTAGGATACTGCTCAAGGTCAGGGTCATACCTGTCTGGGCTACATAATCAGAGAGCTCCTCAATGTCTCTTTTCATGTAGTCCAAGGAGGTGCGTCTCAGGTCGTTTACACCAGCGTGGACAATGACTGAGTCATATTTGTACCTGCTGTTGAGAGACCTGAGTGCTTGCGTTATGTGGCGGATTCTAGCGCCCGACAGGCAGCTTACTGTGACCTTCGCCTTACTCAGTCTGGTGAGCCCGACGCCAGTGTGTCTGACTATGGAGTCACCAATGACTAGTGTGTCTGGCATTGTGTTTGGCCTTAAGGGCTGTGACTGTTTGACACTCTGACTGTGAGGTCTATGTGTTGCAGGTGTTGTGTTCTGAGGTGGTGGTTGTTTGGGTGTCTGCTTTGGTGGCCTCTGCTGTTTTGGTAGATTTTTGATCAGAGCCTCCGAGTATGTCTTTGTGTGTTTATGTGTATGATTTGAGGTTGTAATGGTAATATGTGAGACTGGGTCTATAGTGTGTGTGGTAACCTTCTCCTCCTGACTGGTCTTGCCAGTCCTATGTTGAGAGAGCTCAGCCTCCAGTTTGGCCGTATAGTTGCATCTCTCGCATGTATTTGTGTTTTGTGGGAGGAGGAGAGGGTTGTCTGTGTACATGAGGCAATTGTAACATTGCCTCAATATTCCCAGGTTCACCAGCTGAGCAGGAGAGGACACTAGCAACTGATCCCTCGACATGCTAGAAGGAATAGACAAAAAACTTTAAAAAGATTCCGGGGACGTGGGTGACCGAAATGGGGGTTGCCTTTTGGGGTACTATCTATGACAAGAGTGCCGTATCAAGGTAATAAGTACTGTAGGAGCAAGTGCTACGTTTAACAGATAGAGAATAGTCTACTTGGAGTCAAGTAGAGATGATCTTTTAATTATAGGATACGCTGATTAGATCAGTAGTATAGTTCGAGGAAGGTAGTTTTAAGGGAAAATTTGAAGAGTGGACTTTAGGTAGCCGAATAGTTTAAACCTGCTTAACCAGCTGCCCTAGTGTGCAACGGTAGCAACTCCGCTAAATCGGCTAAATCGCTAATGCGCTAAAGCGTGCTTTATGGCAGGGGCCAGAAAAAGACAGTAAATGGCCCAAAGTGGCCAATAAAATACAAGTTACTGCCTTAAACCACTCCTCTGAGGACAAATGAAGGAGTTATGGAAATGACCCCTAGTGGCCAATAAAACTACAGTTTCCCGTCCGTGACCACCTCTCCGGGGGCAGGAAGCTGCTCAATGTTAGTCACTGCCACTGATGAACACAGAGACCCTCCTTCAGCCCAAGCAAAATGGCCTCACAGAAACTTTCAAACAGTTCAGGAACAGCAAGCCTGTAACTGAACTTTTTAACTCTCAGAAAAGTGGGAAAAAGCAAGATTTTTTTTGTTTTGTTTTTTACAGAGATAGCAGAGGTTCACAAGTAATATCAAGTTATAACAGTGCAGTAAATGACCCCACACAAGAGTGCTAGGTCAAGGACAGAAAATATGCAAGTTTTAAGAAAAAACGATTTAAAATTAAGTGCAAACAGGAAATTCAGCAAACAGCTTTTGGTTGTGCTCTAAATACAGCTACTAATACAGAAATCAAGTTTAACAAGCCAGAAAATGCTCAAGCTAGGCAGCTATGCAGAAAAACTTAGCAAATAAACAGAGAAAAAATACTTAAAATCTCAAAAGTGGCTCGCTTCTTCTCTCAGCATTTTTTCCTCTTGGAGGGTGCTTCACCAACAGCCAACAAGCCTGAAAAGACGCTCAAACCACGAGGCAACTAGGTTTTAAGAGAGGAAGATGAAGGAGTTATGGAAATGACCCTAGTGGCCAATAAAACTACAGTTTCAAGTCAGTAACCACCTCTCCGGGGGCAGGGAAGCTGCTCAATGTTAGTCACTGCCACTGATGAACACAGAGACCCTCCTTCAGGCCAAGCAAAGATGGCCTCACAGAAACTTTCAAACAGTTCAGGAATAGCAAGCCTGTAACTGAACTTTTAACTCTCAGAAAAGTGGGAAAAAAGCAAGATTTTTTTTGTTTTGTTTTTACAGAGATAGCAGAGGTTCACAAGTAATATCAAGTTATAACAGTGCAGTAAATGACCCCACACAAGAGTGCTAGGTCAAGGACAGAAAATATGCAAGTTTTAAGAAAAAAACGATTTAAAATTAAGTGCAAACAGGAAATTCAGCAAACAGCTTTTGGTTGTGCTCTAAATACAGCTACTAATACAGAAATCAAGTTTAACAAGCCAGAAAATGCTCAAGCTAGGCAGCTATGCAGAAAAACTTAGCAAATAAACAGAGAAAAATACTTAAAATCTCAAAAGTGGCTCCTTCTTCTCTCAGCGTTTTTCCTCTTGGAGGGTGCTTCACCAACAGCCAACAAGCCTGAAAAGACGCTCAAACCACGAGGCAACTAGGTTTTAAGAGAGGAAGATGAAGGAGTTATGGAAATGACCCCTAGTGGCCAATAAAACTACAGTTTCAAGTCAGTAACCACCTCTCCGGGGGCAGGGAAGCTGCTCAATGTTAGTCACTGCCACTGATGAACACAGAGACCCTCCTTCAGCCCAAGCAAAATGGCCTCACAGAAACTTTCAAACAGTTCAGGAACAGCAAGCCTGTAACTGAACTTTTTAACTCTCAGAAAAGTGGGAAAAAGCAAGATTTTTTTTTGTTTGTTTTTTACAGAGATAGCAGAGGTTCACAAGTAATATCAAGTTATAACAGTGCAGTAAATGACCCCACACAAGAGTGCTAGGTCAAGGACAGAAAATATGCAAGTTTTAAGAAAAAAAGATTTAAAATTAAGTGCAAACAGGAAATTCAGCAAACAGCTTTGGTTGTGCTCTAAATACAGCTACTAATACAGAAATCAAGTTTAACAAGCCAGAAAATGCTCAAGCTAGGCAGCTATGCAGAAAAACTTAGCAAATAAACAGAGAAAAAATACTTAAAATCTCAAAGTGGCTCCCTTCTTCTCTCAGCGTTTTTCCTCTTGGAGGGTGCTTCACCAACAGCCAACAAGCCTGAAAAGATGCTCAAACCACGAGGCAACTAGGTTTTAAGAGAGGAAGATGAAGGAGTTATGGAAATGACCCTAGTGGCCAATAAAACTACAGTTTCAAGTCAGTAACCACCTCTCCGGGGCAGGGAAGCTGCTCAATGTTAGTCACTGCCACTGATGAACACAGAGACCCTCCTTCAGCCCAAGCAAAAATGGCCTCACAGAAACTTTCAAACAGTTCAGGAACAGCAAGCCTGTAACTGAACTTTTTAACTCTCAGAAAAGTGGGAAAAAGCAAGATTTTTTTTTTTTTGTTTTGTTTTTACAGAGATAGCAGAGGTTCACAAGTAATATCAAGTTATAACAGTGCAGTAAATGACCCCACACAAGAGTGCTAGGTCAAGGACAGAAAATATGCAAGTTTTAAGAAAAAACGATTTGGGCCAAAACCTTTTAAATCATCCATTCCCAAAAAACCCCCCCCCAAAGAAATCCCAAAGGCCCAAAAAAAAACCCCCCCCCGGGGCCCTAAAAAAAAAAAAAAAATTTTTTTTTTTAAAAGAAAAAAAAAAATTTTTTTTTTCAAATAAAAAGTTTTTTTGTTTTGGGAAACGGGAAAAAAAAAAAAATTTTAAAAAAAAAAAAAAATTTAAAAAAAATTTTTTAAAAAAATTTTTAAAAAATTTCCCAAAAATCAGTTTTTTTTTAAAAAATTTTAAAGCAAAAAGAAAAAAAAACCAAAAAATTCCCCCAAAAAATTTTTTTGGGGCTTCCCCGGGGTTTTTTTGGGTTTTTCCCCCGGGGGGGGAAAAAAAGGGGAAAACCCCCAAAACCTAAAAAAAGAAAGGGTTTTAAAAAAGGGGGAAAAAACCTTGAAAACCCCTTGGGGGGAACCCCCCCCGGAAAACCCCAAAAAAAACCCCCCCCAAAAGAAAAGGCCCCCTTTCCCCGGGGGGAAAAAGAAAAAATTTTTTTTTTTAGAAAGAAAAAATTTTTTTTTTTAAAAGGAAAAAAAAAAAATTTTTTTTTTTTTAAACGGGAAATAAAAAAAAAAAATTTAAAAGGGAAAAGAAAAAAAAATTTTTTTGGGGCAAAAAAATTTTAAAAAAATTTTTTGGGCAAAAATTAAAACAGTTTGGGAAAAAAAAAAAAAAAGAAAAACAAAAAATTAAAATCCCCAAAAAATTTTTTGGGGGGTTTTTTTAAAAAAAACCCCTTTTTTTCCCCCAAAAGGGTTTAAAAGAAAAAGGGGAAAGGTTTAAAAAGGGGAAAAAATTTTTTTAAAGGAAAAAGGGGGAAAAACTGCCAAAAAAACCCACTTCCCAGAACCCCTCTTTGGGCAAAATGTCAAAAATTTTTTTAAAAAAAACCAAAAATTTTTTAAACCCAAGAAAAGGAAAAAATTTTTTTTTTAAAAGGGGAAAAGCGATTTTTTTTAAAAGGAAAAGGGAAAAATTTTTTTTTAAAAAAGGGAAGAAAACCCCAAAAAAACAAAAAAAAGGGAAAAGAAAAAAAAAAAGGGGGCAAAAAAATTTTAAAAAAATTTTTTTTCCCAAAAAACAAAATTGGGAAAAATTAAAAAACAAAAAAAAATTTAAAAACCAAAAAAAGGGCCCCCAAAAAATTTTTTCCCAAAACCCCCAAAAAAAAAAACCCCCCAAAAGGGCCCCCCCAAAAAAAAAGGGGGGTTTTAAAAGACCTAGGAAAAAAAAAGGGGGAAAGGGTTTAGGAAAAAAGGGGGAAAAAACCTTTAGTCCCAAAAAAAACCGGGGCCCTTTAAAAAAATTTTGGGCCAAAAACCCAAAACCCCTTCCCCAACAAAAATTCAAAAATTTTAAAAGCAGGAAAATTTTTTTTTTAAAAAGGGGAAAAAGAAGTTTTTTTTTTTTTTACAGGATAAAACACAAGTTATCAAGAAAATGCAGAAAAACCCCCCCAAAAATTAGGTCAAACAAAAAATAGCAAGTTTTGAAAAAAAAAAAAAAAACCCCAAAAAGCAAAAGCCAAAACCAAAAAAAAGAAAAATTACAAAAAAAAAAAAATTTTTTTCCCAAAAGGCCCTTTTTTTTAAAAAAAACCAAAAGGCTCCCAGGGGCCTAGGTTTTAAGAGAGGAAGATGAAGGAGTTATGGAAATGACCCCTAGTGGCCAATAAAACTACAGTTTCAAGTCAGTAACCACCTCTCCGGGGGCAGGGAAGCTGCTCAATGTTAGTCACTGCCACTGATGAACACAGAGACCCTCCTTCAGCCCAAGCAAAATGGCCTCACAGAAACTTTCAAACAGTTCAGGAACAGCAAGCCTGTAACTGAACTTTTTAACTCTCAGAAAAGTGGGAAAAAGCAAGATTTTTTTTGTTTTGTTTTTTTACAGAGATAGCAGAGGTTCACAAGTAATATCAAGTTATAACAGTGCAGTAAATGACCCCACACAAGAGTGCTAGGTCAAGGACAGAAAATATGCAAGTTTTAAGAAAAACGATTTAAAATTAAGTGCAAACAGGAAATTCAGCAAACAGCTTTTGGTTGTGCTCTAAATACAGCTACTAATACAGAAATCAAGTTTAACAAGCCAGAAAATGCTCAAGCTAGGCAGCTATGCAGAAAAACTTAGCAAATAAACAGAGAAAAATACTTAAAATCTCAAAAGTGGCTCCTTCTTCTCTCAGCGTTTTTCCTCTTGAGGGTGCTTCACCAACAGCCAACAAGCCTGAAAAGACGCTCAAACCACGAGACAACTAGGTTTTAAGAGAGGAAGATGAAGGAGTTATGGAAATGACCCCTAGTGGCCAATAAAACTACAGTTTCAAGTCAGTAACCACCTCTCCGGGGGGCAGGGAAGCTGCTCAATGTTAGTCACTGCCACTGATGAACACAGAGACCCTCCTTCAGCCCAAGCAAAAATGGCCTCACAGAAACTTTCAAACAGTTCAGGAACAGCAAGCCTGTAACTGAACTTTTTTAACTCTCAGAAAAGTGGGAAAAAAGCAAGATTTTTTTTTGTTTTTGTTTTTACAGAGATAGCAGAGGTTCACAAGTAATATCAAGTTATAACAGTGCAGTAAATGACCCCACACAAGAGTGCTAGGTCAAGGACAGAAAATATGCAAGTTTTAAGAAAAACGATTTAAAATTAAGTGCAAACAGGAAATTCAGCAAACAGCTTTTGGTTGTGCTCTAAATACAGCTACTAATACAGAAATCAAGTTTAACAAGCCAGAAAATGCTCAAGCTAGGCAGCTATGCAGAAAAACTTAGCAAATAAACAGAGAAAAAATACTTAAAATCTCAAAAGTGGCTCCCTTCTTCTCTCAGCATTTTTTCCTCTTGGAGGGTGCTTCACCAACAGCCAACAAGCCTGAAAAGTTGCTCAAACCACGAGGCAACTAGGTTTTAAGAGAGGAAGATGAAGGAGTTATGGAAATGACCCCTAGTGGCCAATAAAACTACAGTTTCAAGTCAGTAACCACCTCTCCAGGGGGCAGGAAGCTGCTCAATGTTAATCACTGCCACTGATGAACACAGAGACCCTCCTTCAGCCCAAGCAAAAATGGCCTCACAGAAACTTTCAAACAGTTCAGGAACAGCAAGCCTGTAACTGAACTTTTTTAACTCTCAGAAAAGTGGGAAAAAAGCAAGATTTTTTTTTTTGTTTTGTTTTTTACAGAGATAGCAGAGGTTCACAAGTAATATCAAGTTATAACAGTGCAGTAAATGACCCCACACAAGAGTGCTAGGTCAAGGACAGAAAATATGCAAGTTTTAAGAAAAAACGATTTAAAATTAAGTGCAAACAGGAAATTCAGCAAACAGCTTTTGGTTGTGCTCTAAATACAGCTACTAATACAGAAATCAAGTTTAACAAGCCAGAAAATGCTCAAGCTAGGCAGCTATGCAGAAAAACTTAGCAAATAAACAGAGAAAAAATACTTAAAATCTCAAAAGTGGCTCCCTTCTTCTCTCAGCATTTTTCCTCTTGGAGGGTGCTTCACCAACAGCCAACAAGCCTGAAAAGACGCTCAAACCACGAGGCAACTAGGTTTTAAGAGAGGAAGATGAAGGAGTTATGGAAATGACCCTAGTGGCCAATAAAACTACAGTTTCAAGTCAGTAACCACCTCTCCGGGGGGCAGGGAAGCTGCTCAATGTTAGTCACTGCCACTGATGAACACAGAGACCCTCCTTCAGCCCAAGCAAAATGGCCTCACAGAAACTTTCAAACAGTTCAGGAACAGCAAGCCTGTAACTGAACTTTTTAACTCTCAGAAAAGTGGGAAAAAGCAAGATTTTTTTGTTTTTGTTTTTACAGAGATAGCAGAGGTTCACAAGTAATATCAAGTTATAACAGTGCAGTAAATGACCCCACACAAGAGTGCTAGGTCAAGGACAGAAAATATGCAAGTTTTAAGAAAAACGATTTAAAATTAAGTGCAAACAGGCAATTCAGCAAACAGCTTTTGGTTGTGCTCTAAATACAGCTACTAATACAGAAATCAAGTTTAACAAGCCAGAAAATGCTCAAGCTAGGCAGCTATGCAGAAAAACTTAGCAAATAAACAGAGAAAAAATACTTAAAATCTCAAAAGTGGCTCCCTTCTTCTCTCAGCGGGTTTTTTCCTCTTGGAGGGTGCTTCACCAACAGCCAACAAGCCTGAAAAGACGCTCAAACCACGAGGCAACTAGGTTTTAAGAGAGGAAGATGAAGGAGTTATGGAAATGACCCTAGTGGCCAATAAAACTACAGTTTCAAGTCAGTAACCACCTCTCCGGGGCAGGGAAGCTGCTCAATGTTAGTCACTGCCACTGATGAACACAGAGACCCTCCTTCAGCCCAAGCAAAATGGCCTCACAGAAACTTTCAAACAGTTCAGGAACAGCAAGCCTGTAACTGAACTTTTTAACTCTCAGAAAAGTGGGAAAAAGCAAGATTTTTTTTTTGTTTTTGTTTTTTACAGAGATAGCAGAGGTTCACAAGTAATATCAAGTTATAACAGTGCAGTAAATGACCCCACACAAGAGTGCTAGGTCAAGGACAGAAAATATGCAAGTTTTAAGAAAAACGATTTAAAATTAAGTGCAAACAGGAAATTCAGCAAACAGCTTTTGGTTGTGCTCTAAATACAGCTACTAATACAGAAATCAAGTTTAACAAGCCAGAAAATGCTCAAGCTAGGCAGCTATGCAGAAAAACTTAGCAAATAAACAGAGAAAAATACTTAAAATCTCAAAAGTGGCTCCCTTCTTCTCTCAGCGTTTTTTCCTCTTGGAGGGTGCTTCACCAACAGCCAACAAGCCTGAAAAGACGCTCAAACCATGAGGCAACTAGGTTTTAAGAGAGGAAGATGAAGGAGTTATGGAAATGACCCCTAGTGGCCAATAAAACTACAGTTTCAAGTCAGTAACCACCTCTCCGGGGGGCAGGGAAGCTGCTCAATGTTAGTCACTGCCACTGATGAACACAGAGACCCTCCTTCAGCCCAAGCAAAAATGGCCTCACAGAAACTTTCAAACAGTTCAGGAACAGCAAGCCTGTAACTGAACTTTATGTTTCAATGCTCTTGGATGCTCTTGGATTTTGCTATATATATATATATATATATATATATATATATATATATATATATTTATATATATATATATATATATATATATATATATATATATATATATATATTATAAAATGCATATTATATTATATAAACTATGTGGTCATTTAGAGAAATCATTGTTACCTTAATAGTATTACCTATCACTGAATATAATGCTGCCTTGTAAATCCTTCATATCAGCTGTTCAAGTGACCTAGAGATAGGACCAAGATTATTTACCAGAAAACAATGATTGTTGAAGAAAACAAGAATGACTTTTGAGATGCTACAAAATTTGCCAGTTTAGTTGCTCCTTGTGAGCTGCTTCTGGTGATCTATGCTCATCTATATGGTAAAATCTGATCTGGATCATGTCAAAGGTCTATGATTAGGAAATAACACTAGGCACTGGCCTGCTAGCGCAATAGCAGGATATCTGTCTTTGCTGCCAGGGAGCCAAGATAGATCAGCAACATGACATAGGAGGATGAACTGGGGAGAGGGAGAAGATCATGTGACTCTCCCAAACTTTTCTTCCTCAGGGGAAGGCATGGATTTTTGCAATATGGGGCACTCTCCAGTGGTGACCAGACAGTGATTCCATGGCTATGTGCGTGTTTTTGCATAGTGTAGGATTCATCAACATAGACCCCCCCATGAAGTAGGGCTGGCATGCACTAGAAATTCATATCAAAGCTGAGTACACTTCACAAGCACTGCTACACAAAGGGGTATGTACTTGTGCATGGTGGTACCCCTCTGCATAGACACAATACTCTTTGCAAGGATTAGCAGTGCAAATGACTCCCCCTAAACATTGTATGCAATTCACAAACATAGTTACAACTGTGTATGTCAGGTCTCCTCTTCCTTAAATTATGGGACTGGGGCTGCATATTTATAGTTGCACTTGCCAGAAGAAACAGACTGATGCTCCTCTTGCACTGCTTTTTGCACAACAGCAGCAACTCAGAGAGTAAAACAATGAAATTAAACAAACATTTTGCAATAGTAAATCATCCAACAATTCTAAACTGTCCTATGGTACAGTCCAGCATGCTGCCACAACCACATGATGCTGCACTGATCCAACCAATAGGAGGCCTTGCTTAACTGCATTTTCTCATTAGAATGTAATCAAATGACTGTACCTCTGCAGTCATTGGCAATGAACCCTAAAGTTCTATGACTCACACTTGCTCATGACTGTGAAGACATACATTTGACAGTGCTCTACAACTAGCAGGGGTTGAGCAGGATGATTGGACATAAACTAATGTGAATGGATTTGACCAGCTGATTTGAGAATGTAGCACTCTCGTTTCCATCACAGTTATGATAAGATGGGTATATAGCAGTGCTATAGAGAAAAGGTTGATTGAAGGTTTAATGATAGTTGTGCCATTTGTATGCAACCCCCTTCACATTGATAAGTCAGTGCCCATGAAAGCAAGTTATGCAGCAACAATGTCATCTGTTGACCTTCCTATGGAAACTCCACAGAGTTAGTAACTCTTAATGCAGTCTTTCTTATATAAAGGTTTAAATATTTCATTGGTGATAGAGGGCACACCGTTGTCTAGGCCTTCACACATTACAAATATAGGCAATACCTGCAACACAACCTTATCTCAAAAATAGATGGATGTCCTTGCAATGCTTCTGCAGTACGGGAGTTGTTCTCTTATGTAGATTTTTCAGAGTAATATCAGAGAAGCAAGTGTTTCAAAGAGTCACTATCAGAGTCCCAGGATTACAAAGACCTTGCATGTCATATGCATTGTAGGTACATGAATGTGATTCTACACTTTTGAACATTTCCACAGTAGAACTCTGAACATGGTAGAACAGTAATATACTTCATTGTTAATGAATTGCTTCCTTCTGGACCATGTACAGCAGACACTGCACAACTCCTATTTATTTGCATGGTATCAATGAATCAGGGGATAATAAAAAAAATCCCCTCTCCAGCTTCTAAAATTATGTCCCCAGCCAACAGGAGAAGGGAATAAGGGTCACTGAAAGAGGGAGAGGGAAAAATGTAAAAGAAGAAAACAATAATACCAGACTGGGAAACCTAATGAAGAAAATAAGGAATAATAATGGAAAAAAATGACAGGTCTAATTAAAACTCAACATGTTCAAAGGTTATGAAACATGCTTTGTCTTATAATCAGACTGAGTCAGTCAATAACTCCATTCAAAATCAATCCTGAAGCATATACAAGAGACAGAACAATGTGTATATGGCAAGGGTCAGCAGATCAAAAGGCTGACAACATGCACCTAAACAACAGCAAACATCTGTGTCTAACCTACTTTAATAGTTTCTGGATTTTATGATTATTTTAATTTATTGTTATTTTATCATTGCAAGACATGACAGATTTAGGTGCTATAGAGTTAGGTATTATTTTTTATGTTTGCAGTCTATGAAAATGTATTAATACTTAAAGTATGTAACATATATTTTAAACACTGCTGATATGAATGATTATGTAGAGATTTTATCATATGTCCTCTGTTCTTTACCATTAGGTTTTTCACAAGGAGACCTCACATTGCTGGCAGCCAGCAAGATGAAGAGGTTTTGCTCAACCATATTGTTAAAGAATGGAAGGCCCAACTAGATGGAGTTAAAATCTACTCTTATAAGGTGTTGCTGTCATATCCAAATGCATCTGATCCTAACTATGTGGCTCTTGTGCTTGAAAATGGAACTGAAGTAGAACAGTCTGCGAAAGTTGAAAAAGCCATCTTTCCAGAGCAGAATGACTCGACTGTTGCAACACCATTCAATGCATACTCACCTTCTGGAACTGTCACAGTAAGACTAACATTAAAGTATATTTTCCTTTCTCTGTACTTGATATAAACAATTCATCATGTCTTACATTTTGTATTTATATATGTGTATGAAGGACTTTGTCTTAAGCTTTTCAAAATGCCAGTCAGCATATTATGTTAAAAAATATTACAAAACCACAACATTCAAATCTAGTTAGCTGTAAAGAATTCATGACATCCATTTGCTTTGAAGCTGACTGGAGTTTGACACTGAACAGTTGGTGGACAGTCAGGGAAGATGGATGGAGTCAAGCATTTGCTAGAATTACCTCATGAGCAAACATGTGCTAGGGAGAGAGAAAGAGAAGGGTGGAGCTCTTCTCACTGGCAGTAATTGATAATTAGTAGATGACTGTATCAAAAGCAGGCATGGACAAGATTTAGTGATGTTGCTTCAGGACTGTGCATATGTGAGGAAAAAATAAAGAAAAAGAAAGTTAAAATGTTGTCTAATCTCCAAGGAATGGGTTTAGAAAGCTATAATAACTATTGTCAGTGACTCATATACAGAATATATGCCAAGAACAGATTCAAGCTGATTCACCACTAGCAGTCAGTCCAATTGCCATCTCTGTATTTCCATATCACTGAAAACAACAATTTTTCAGTGATAAAGAAGGATGATTTTTCGGTTGTGGAGGAGAGGCCCAAAGGTTACTAACTCCACAGTTGCACAACAGTAGGGCAAAAGGCAACCTTGACAATTACTGAAGGTTGTTTTCTGCACTGTGGATTTGCACTAATGGAAGTTATATTGATTACTATTGGAGAACTGACTGGCTCCCACAAGTACACCCCCATACCACATGTGATGGTGAACCATGTACTAGATAAAAGCAGTGTACAAGTGTTTTTGGTTGTAGAGGTGGCAGGTAAGCTCAGTGAGGTTCTGACTATTTAAGACCCAGGTGCTGAGATGAACAATCTCAAAACACATCCTAGCACTTCCAATGAAATATCATTTATGTAATTTCACTTAAACCTCATTTTGTCTTATATGGGACATTTGGCATAAACCCTAAAACTAAAAATAGTGTATTCTACCTCATGTTCATTAACGAAAATTGTCAGCAAGCACTTCAGTACCATTGGTGAAAGTTTAGTACACAGTTTGCAGCAAAGGTCTATAAGTTCTTATTACGTTATTGATCTGTGAGTACCTTAAGAACCCTTGCCTTACATTCTCAAGGTAGTTTTAGACCTTATTTTGTGTATTAAAAAAAAAACAAAAGCAGGCAGAAAGCAGATATGTTGGGGTATACACTTGGGCTTGGACAAGGTGTTCTCACCCTCCTTAGAAGAATGTGGCTATACATGTGATTAATGAACAGGGTAATAATCGGCTTGACTATGATGCAATATCATTTAAAAAAAATCACAGCTAATTAACTCTATTGGCACTGAATTCAAATAGATGAAGCCACACTGTCATGGTATCTGACTAGAGAAAAAGAAATGGTGTAATGCTGTAGTAACTCAGCCATCACATTTTCATTATCCTGTGATTAAGATCTTTTATCGGTAAAGGACTAATGCATCATACTACCCTATAAGGGAATATAGGCTAAATAATTCTGGTCATTCCAATTTAGAAGAGTCAAATACTAGACCATGCAGCACAGGACAAAACCTTGTAATACAAGACTTCATAAAGGGGAAGTATGGATGGTTGGCATTATGAAGGCAGTATTGTCCATGCTCAAGTGCTGGATGGGGTACAATACCGATATGGATACATTTTTGGTGGTGGTTTCAGCTAGATTGCCTTGTACTATTGTCTTCAGGAACTGAATCTAATAACTTCTAGTGCTTGATAAAAATAAATTAAGCATAATTGTCAATCCATTTGTGAACAATGGTTGATTCACCCTTCCCTTGCTTTATACAGCCTCCAGGAGGCACCTACTTAAAATACTCAAGGTCACGTTCTTGAATTTTGCCATTCATTTAACCAATCATTTACTCGCCCTTCTATAGCATTAGGATTAATGCCAGAAATGGATGACTGAGTACACCATAGAGGCTTAGTTGTTGGTGGTGAGAAACTGCAGCACTTGGACATTTTAACACTCTCTCCCCTTGAACCTTTGTGGACAAAATTGTTGTTGTTTCTTTTGGCTTTTCCCGGTTAGGGGTCGCCACAGCGGAACTCCGGTCCGCTAATGATTGGCAGTAGATTTTGATGTGCTGGCTTGCCAGGCCTGAAAAAATATTATGCGTCTCTTACTTGCTTCTTGCCTGGTGTGATAGATCTGCAGTGTTCTTAAGACACTCAGTCTTGCTGGCTGGATTCTTGCTAAAATTCAAAGTCTGATTATATTTGCATTCACAGTCTGTTGCATACAGAAACTTGCAGAATATACACTGATGAGAGAATATACTTTGCAGCACTTGTCTTTAAGAGCAGTAACCAATAACTTTTATAATAAATAAAACTGGACAAACGTTGCAGCTTAAAAGTACTGTTCCAACTTTACTTCTCATATAGTACAGATGATGTGAGAGATATAACATTTACCTCAGAACACCAAATGTGTTCCTACCATATCCCTAAACAACTGGATTTATACAGCTCTTTATATACTCTTTTTAAACATGTTTTGGAGAATTGCTTATCCTGTAGAAACAATACTAAACTTCCTTGTTTAACAATGTCTTGTAAGAGACCAGCTTTTCTGACAGTGTGAATATCCTGTAACAGTGTCCTGATGTCCATGTAGAAAAACATATTTTTGAGGAAACACATTGTCCTGTATTCTATTTGGATCTTTGTATAAAACACATGTTCTTATGTCAATGCTGATAAGCATATCCTGTTTTTTATGAAGAAAAACATATTTTTGAGAAAACACATTGTCAGAGATCAGCTTTTCTGACAGTGTGAACATCCTGTATTTTATTTGGATCTTTGTATAAAAAACATCTGTTATCCTGTTTTTCCATGCAGAATAACATGCCATTGTTCTTTAAAAGCAGATTTTGCATTTTTGTTCTTGCATACATACATCATGCTTTGAGTCTGTAAGGGAAAAATGTCCATTCAGCAGATTCCTTTTCCAAGCCATGGTCATTTAGTATGACTGCTGATCACATTTTACTTAAACTTTGTTTCTGCATTTAAGCAAGCCTTTTCTTTCAGCATATTTACAACATAATTAATTTCAGATTTATATTCATAAAATCTAACAATTCCCTCTGTTTTAAACATACTCAAAACATTTTATATAGAAAACACAAGAAACAAACCTTTAGTTTGATACAACAAATCAAAATGCAATTTTACATAGTTAATACAATGATATTAAAGTATTACTACCAAAACTGAATGTATTTAACAACTTTTTCTTTTGCAGACCATTCTGTGAAAATATTTTATCAGTTATGAGCTGTGTCTGCTTTAACTTGATCAATTTATTCTTTTGCAATCACAGAATTTCATTTATGACTTAGAACTGTTTCATTAACTCTTTGCAACTGTTGAACCAACTATAAGAGACAGTAACCATGTGCTACTGCAAGCATTTATACACTGCTGAAAACACACAATTTCAATGTCATTTTAACCATAACATTGTGGTCATGTCTTTGAACTGCTACAATGTATTCTGTACAGTATGTATTTACATAGACTGTTTGCTGTTCATGCATTTCAATTTACTAGGTATACTGGACCCACTTTTTATTAAATATGGTTTTTCACACATATTTATTACTAGACATTAATCTCATTTGTACTGAATTCTTCTGCATTTGTACATACAATGACTATAAAGTACATTTAGTCTAATCTTACAAATTTAATAACATTAATATTAAGCAAAATCTTGGAAAATGTTTGTCTCTTTAGAAATATCTAGTGGAACTGATACCAAATCCATATGTCCTGTTATTTTAAACTACATACTCAACAATTATTAAAAATATTCATGCTTTTTATACCAACATTGTTTTGCCAAAAACTTATTAAAAATAGTGACCATTCTTGCTATTAGAAACATTTATGCATTTTTGCATATCTTTATTCTCTCTTGTATATGTTTTTTTCTAAACAATAAAATAATAACCATTATGATAGCTATTAACAACTTGTAAAATATCTTATCCTGTCAGGTTTAATCCAGTTTACCAGTATTTCTAATACACTAATACCTGTTTTTCCCTCTACCTAAAAGAGTATTGTCAAGAAGGAATGAGATATTTTTTCCTCTAGCTTTATTTTAGACCCTTATTATTTATTTTTATGTAGCTTTATTTCAGACCCTTGTCACAGTCTGTTTATACAGTCAGTGTAAAACTGAGAAAGTGCCCCTCCCTCTTATACAGTCAGTGTAAAACTGAGAAAGTACCCCTCCCCCTGTAGTACTTCAGCACTGTTTACCTGCCCTATGCTGTGAAAATAGAATGTATGTCAGCCTAACACTATGGTTATACATTTATTTTATTAAATTATGAACTTTTGTCTGATTTGATAATTTTTTATAAAGTTTTTGCTGTTTACTACCACTAGTAGGCATTTACATTCTCCTGCATAATTGATTTGAACTGTATATATACTATAGCCCATTTGCTGGCTGTACTTGATGCAACTGAGGTTTTTTTTTTGTCCTTTTAACATTTACTTGCAAACAGATTATAAGTGACATCTATGCACAATTGTGGCATTTTATGACAATTACTAAATAGTGTTGCCTGTAAACATTTTAACAAGTATGTTTTAATAACAATGATGCTTTAGAAAAACTCAAGCTACTTGCCTGGCAATCAGTCTTGTTGTTTATCTTATCTTTCCAGCATTTCCTGTAACTATTCATTCAGTCTAGGAAGGTCTGAGCTCACATTTCATACTCTGTAAACTATAGTTAATTCTTCTAGCATTTTTCCTTTAATGTGATAGACATCATTTTACAATTACCTTACATGGATTTCAGTATTTTTTTTATTTATCTAACTATTTAACTGTCCTGCCATTAATTTTACAAAAACTGTTTGAATAATACCATCTGTGATTTTCTTCTTAAAATTCAGAACTTTAACTGTTTGGTGTTACTATATAATTATAAACAAATTGTAAAAAACAAAATAGATATTAGTTTAACCAACACATTTATATTTATATTATTTATATTTGCTGTTGTCTGCCTGTGTATTGTAACAGATGTACTCTAGATGAAAAGAACACACATGCATGTCTGTCTTGTATATGTATATCTTTATACAAGCATGTCAGTCTTGTGACTTTAAATCTTTATTCTTATTAACTATTTTTATTTAATTTTTATACACTAGAACAGTTTTGTTTACCTTTTGACTATGCTAATGAATGGCATTCATATGCTTTACTTTACTGTAGTACTGATAGATGTCTTGCTTTAACAGAATGAAAGTAAAACATTTAAAAATGATTTGTCCAGACATCAGATCCTACCATCCTACCACGTATGTTTAACCATTTTCAAAACATAAACATATTATAAAATATATTTCTTTTGCACAGATTAGCTGTGTATGCAGGAAGTTCCCAGTCTCTGTCAGTTCAGCTAATTTATTTTCTTTATCCTGGAACTTCTGTTGAATTCCCTGTGATGTTGCATGGTCTTTCTGACATTCTTTAGTAAGCTGTTCTGCTGAATTTGAAACTCCTATGCACTTTTGAAAAGATGTGTGTATAACTTGTCTAAGCTTCCTGAACTCATTGTGTCTGTCTTTTAGAAGTTTACTACATTGCTTTATAACAAAATGTACTAAGGGATCTATCAGTAACTGATTTGACTCACATGTGGTGACAGGACATAACTGTTCAACATCAGAATGTAATGGAAACACTTTACCCTTAGTTAATTCTTCAGATCTGTTTTACAGTCTATTTTATATTTGCAATATGATGCAATATTATTTCATGACATAATACACAAAATGCAGTTTTTGTTGAATCACACAATAAACATTTGTCATTTTTCACATGGTTTTCTTTGAGATACCAGTCAAATATTGTAATACATTTGCATAATGCCTTACTATCAACCTGCCCTAATAAGGTTTTACATTTACTAATGTGCTGTGTATACCAACATAGCAATTTACTAAAGTTTGGTTTACTCCTGCATGAATTATAAATAATATCCATACTATCTAGTAATATACAACCTGTCTAGGAATACAGAAACTATATATGAATATACAAACTGTCTTAAGAATATAAAAACTCTCTTAAGAATATACAAACTGTTTTAACATCATCCACACTAAATATGTGACACAGAAAAAGTCTTACCAGTTAGCAAGAAAACAGGTGATCAGGCTGCTATTGCAGATGGCTGGAAATTTTTCAAAGTCACTTGAGAAGCTGGGAAAGCACAACAGGCAGTGGACTGATGGGCTAGTGGATATCCCCCTTTTCTTGAAGAATTTATGGCACTGCGAATTTCTTGAACTAGTCTCACTCCGGATTGTAGACGTCTAAAAAACTTTACTACTGCAAGCTGCATAAACTGGAATACTTCTGTTCAGAATTCACACATACGTACAAATGTTAGTTACTGCAATTTAACTGAAGTGACCCTCTGCAGGGCTTACCATCACTCCTCCTGTGGTTGAATGCAGATTGTAGGTTCAAATGCAGACTAGCTTGCCATTGAAAAAATTATATGGTGCTAGTCACTCAGCTGCCTCGCCATTGAAAAAATATTATATGGAGCTGCTTACTTCTTGCTTGGAGTGATGGATCTGCAGTGTTCTTAAGACACTCAGTCTTGCTGGCTGGATTCTTGCTAAAATTCAAAGTCTGATTATATTTGCATTCACAGTCTGTTGCATACAGAAACTTGCAGAATATACACTGATGAGAGAATATACTTTGCAGCACTTGTCTTTAAGAGCAGTAACCAATAACTTTTATAATAAATAAAACTGGACAAACGTTGCAGCTTAAAAGTACTGTTCCAACTTTACTTCTCATATAGTACAGATGATGTGAGAGATATAACATTTACCTCAGAACACCAAATGTGTTCCTACCATATCCCTAAACAACTGGATTTATACAGCTCTTTATATACTCTTTTTAAACATGTTTTGGAGAATTGCTTATCCTGTAGAAACAATACTAAACTTCCTTGTTTAACAATGTCTTGTAAGAGACCAGCTTTTCTGACAGTGTGAATATCCTGTAACAGTGTCCTGATGTCCATGTAGAAAAACATATTTTTGAGGAAACACATTGTCCTGTATTCTATTTGGATCTTTGTATAAAACACATGTTCTTATGTCAATGCTGATAAGCATATCCTGTTTTTTATGAAGAAAAACATATTTTTGAGAAAACACATTGTCAGAGATCAGCTTTTCTGACAGTGTGAACATCCTGTATTTTATTTGGATCTTTGTATAAAAAACATCTGTTATCCTGTTTTTCCATGCAGAATAACATGCCATTGTTCTTTAAAAGCAGATTTTGCATTTTTGTTCTTGCATACATACATCATGCTTTGAGTCTGTAAGGGAAAAATGTCCATTCAGCAGATTCCTTTTCCAAGCCATGGTCATTTAGTATGACTGCTGATCACATTTTACTTAAACTTTGTTTCTGCATTTAAGCAAGCCTTTTCTTTCAGCATATTTACAACATAATTAATTTCAGATTTATATTCATAAAATCTAACAAGGCCTAATGCACAACCGTCAATGAAGGAACACCCATTCACGCATGCCACCACACAGAAGACGCTCTAACTGAGAATCGAACGGGCAACATCTAACTGTGAGGCGACAACGCTGTTTTAAAAAATAATTATCACCTTAATACTTGTATCATGTGCAGTAAAAGAGACCACATCTAAGTATTTGTTCAACTGCATAATCCTGACATCCTGTGTTTATTGGAATCGGGACTCAAGTCTCACATTAAGGGGTGGGAGTTTGGCATAATGGTGAAGGTGTTTATCTTATAAACCAAAGGTGCAGGGTTTAATTCTCACATGGGGTATTTGGCTAGGCTTAAAATGGCCCCCAAAGGCAGTTAGTCTAGTACTAACCTATGATAACCTAAGAGTGCAGTAGTGTACCTCCCTGGCTAAGGACTGTTATGCAGGACAGACCTAACAAAAAAGAGAGTGCACTGGTTATTAACAAATAACTACCTTTTCTGTTTTTGATTTGCTGAACAATATCCTTTCAATAAAGTCACTAAGATTACCATTATTACATCCCACTATAGCCTCACACATCCTGCAACCTTGCAATAATATATGTTGCACCCAATAAACAGCTGAATGGAAGGTCAAATTACCATCTTTAATGATATCAGACATCTTTATGTCCAGCCGTGGTGATGACCTTCTATGGATTTGTAGTCTCACTCAAGTGACAAATAATAAATAAAGATACTGTCCATCAATCTTAGTACATTGAGCTACATCTTCTCCTCTCACTCCTTAAACATTGATGTTGCTAACTCACTGCTGGACTCCAGCAGTGATCACCACACAGACTTTGCCAGTAGGTTTCTGCCCACAATTCTCAACCTCTTGGCATAAGAAGTTTAGACAAAACCAAAAATAATGAGGGTACAAAGACCCAACAATAGGGACACATTTTAAATATCGCTTTTTAGAAAGTTGCTAGAATAAAAGATGTTGTGTTACCATGCATTTTCTGAAGGATATGAAGTTTGAAACTCAAAAGTCTGCCATTATTTAGTAACTTCAGTCCTCAATGATCCTTCAGAAAACCACTAATTTTATGAGGAATGGACTAAAAATATGAGGCAAAAATCTGGACATTTTGCAAAAATCTGGACAGCTGAGAGGTATGTTCCGCCAGCCAAGCTTATCTTGGTTAATAGGTTCATGATAGTTAGGAGTTACATAAAACTAAAACATGAAAAGGTGAAGCACATTATCCAAGAATATTTCTGGGCATCTTTCAACAATTGGTGGGCCACTAACTTACTTAATCTTAATCAGAGCTATACATGAGATTCTGGATAGATTAGCCTCCTTAAATTAATTCTGGGTACAACATGTCTAGCAATTGTAAATAAAAGATTCCCTAAAATCACTAGGGATATAGTCTGGGCACATTATAGATAGACTTTCTTACCCAAGATTAACATCACAACATTAAAAACATCTATCAAAACATCAGACCCTAAAACCAAACATACTATACACTCCTGTGGGGCAGATAGATGGCCTTAAAACTTTCTGATCAAGAATAAATCTACTGCGTCATTCTGGGGAAACTAATAATAACCCCCCCCCAAACCTAATTCCAACACTGAACATTTTCAAAACTATTTTGAATTGGCCATTCAATCACTTAAGCCCAATCCAATGTATAACTTTTTAGACCTTGATGAATTATAATTTAATCTCCCTAGCATTACCCTCTAACACATCATAAAATTGCTGCTCATAGTTAAACACTTAGGCTCTTCAAGGCCCAATTTAATCCTCCAGTGTTAGGAGGTTTGCAGCCTTCTGCCCTACTCTCTCTTTAAACTCAATTAACAGTAGCCTTAGAAAAGGCATAGTAGCCCAACTCTAAGAGCAAGGTTTCCCAAGTCCCACTGCCGAGAACTATCAGTTTTATAATATGCCAGTGATATTACTGACAAATGTTTGATTCTAGCCCAATCTAAGCTCCAGGAAAGATTTCTGTTGCTAAGCAACTGCAACCTTATTCTTAACCAAAATACAACTAAATCAGAAGTGTTTTGGAGGAAACATTTTCCTTTGTAATTCCACTGGCATGTCAATCAGTACAAGCAGTGGAATTCCCCATTAAAAAAGCTGATTCTTTTTAATACTAGAGAGTCACGTTAGACCAATGCCTATCTCTTGAAGTGCACATTGAATCCACTGTGAAAAATGTAGTCAGATAATAAGATTTATCTATCAAGTCCAATTGTACCTTCTACTTTGCAATAGCACAAACGTATTGCTTCCCTATTGTTCCCCAGAATTTTCTATGAAAATTTTACCTTCAAATACTGCTCTACTAAAAATAAAATAACACGCACACATGCACGCACGCACACACACACACACATATATGCAAAAAATAAAATTAAAAAAAAAACATGAGTTACAATCGCTGTGGTAATGCTCTCTTTCCTAACCACATTGGTATCTTGTGGAACACTGTCCTTGAGTATATCTGTTTTAAAAAGCTCTTCTTAGGGTTCAGAATAAAACTGCATACACATTTTCTTGAACGCTAAGGTTATAGACTTTGAGAGAACATCCTAAAGTAACGGTACTCTAATTTATTATTTATTTACTTTTGTTAACTGGGAAAGACAGATCGGGCAATGGTACCCCTTTTCAGAAGCAGCCCAGGGAGAAAAGCTTTACAGTGTACAAAAAATATAGCATATTTGCACTATGCACACAAAGGTATAAACAAAATACAGTGGAGGGTGACAGCAACAGGGAGGGGAAAAACTTAAAGTTCTATATGGTAAAAAACATATAGCATAGTATAAACTAGTTAATTGATTATATAATAAATACAAAGGATTGTATCAGCAAATGCAAGGGAATTGATTATTTTTTCATTCTAAGTCCAAATTCCTCATTCAGCTTCCTCTCCCAGAACTGCTAAATGATGTGTGCTTGTTTTAGTATGTTACTAACCTGTGCTTAAGTGTTTCCTCTTTAGAATAACAGTCTTTCTCTACCTCAGCACATCATATTCATTGTTTCTACACTTGCTCTATTACCTACTTGCCCCATCACTATTCTTCAGGGTACGTTAGAATGTTTTTTAGCTAGCACCCCCTTGGTTTTAATTAGCAGCTGGAGAATGCTTTTTCTTCAAAATTAACCCTGAACTGTGGAACTCCATTCAAGATGAAACTATCTAAATGCTTATTTTATGAATAAATGATTACCACTTATCCTTGCATAATATAGCTTGCAGGAGGCACCTACTTAAAATGCTCAAGGTCACCTCCTTGAACTTCCATCTTTTTCATGCTAACCCCATGGTATTTGTGCTCTATAGAAGGATACTGGTTGAAATCACCTGACTTAATCTTGTTTTATTAAACCTATTATCTCATTTAATAAAACAGGTCCTGTTTTATTAACTTTTTTAAATTTTATTTTATTGCTTTTTACACTTCGCTATTTATTGTAAATTTATTTGTGTTTGTTAAATTTATAATTTAGTGTAATTCTCTTTGTCTTGTGGCCCAAGATGTGACCGGAACATGTCTATGGACCAGTTCACTCACCGAGTTAAGAAACTCATAAAAATAAATAAAATGAACTGCCACTTTAAAAATCATACTATCACTGCCGTGGCACTGCATTAAGGTACATATCGATACCAGTCATTAACTTTAGCCACATTACCTGTTTCTATCCTTGAGGTGCTGAACTTTAAATCGCTCACTGAAGCTTGTGGAAGTCGATATGACACTACTGCTTATTTCTTATGTATATTAATATATGTCTATGTGCCTTAGGTGTTGTACGTGGAGCTTTTCTCCATGGACCTATCTAATAAAACATAGATAAATAATTCATTATTATTTAATTATAATGAAACCTTAGTTGTTCTTTGAAGTTTTTTTATTGTATTTATGGGAGTGAAACTGGTTGATTTCCACACCACATGATATTACATAGTGGACTGTGGACTACTGACACACCACTGTGATTGAAGAATGTCTTTACATGGGTGGGGATGGGAAAAAAGTAGCTGGGGAGCAGACAGAAGAAACTGTCCTTATGGTAAAAAGGGTATTTTCTCCTTTTCAAGAACTGAACTTGGTGGATTAAGCAACTGTATCTGAGACATAATGATTAACTGAAAGCCATTCTCATTGCACTGTGGAATACTACAAACCAAACCAAACATTTCAAGAGCTGAGAAGCATAAACAATCAAATATTGCAGTACTACACATTGCAGAAAATATAAATATAATAGGGGCTTCATTTCTCTGTACTCACAAAATGGAGGTTTTGCTTGAATTCTGTTTTAAATATACTGCAAAGGTATCACAAACTCAGTGAAAAGGGATATAATAATAATAATTATAATAATAATAATAATAATAATAATAATAATAATTCCCTTTTCTTCCAAGTGTTCTAATCATGAAAAAAACATTAGAAAACATGCAGCTCAACAAGTTTTATATACTAAGGCATTAATAGTATAATCAACTAATGAAACAGGTGCAATAACAACTGCTGACAACGTACACCAGTGGTAAATAAAAGTAGGGAACAAACAGGTGCAATAACAAATGCTGACAACGTACACCAGTGGTAAATAAAAGTAAAGAACAAACAGGTGCAATAACAAATGCTGACAACGTACACCAGTGGTAAATAAAAGTAGGGAACAAACAGGTGCAATAACAAATGCTGACAAAGTACATCAGTGGTAAATAAAAGTAGTGAGGAAACAGGTGCAATAACAAATGCTGACAAAGTACACGAGTGGAAATAAAAGTAGGGAACAAACAGGTACAATAAATAAAAGTAAGGAACAAACAGGTGCAATAACAAATGCTGACAATGTACACCAGTGGTAAATAAAAGTAGGGAACAAACACGTGTAATAACAAATGCTGACAAGGTACACCAGTGGTAAATAAAAGTAGGGAACAAACACGTGTAATAACAAATGCTGACAAGGTACACCCGTGGAAAATAAAAGTAGGGAGCAAACAGGTGCAATAACAAATGCTGACAATGTACACCAGTGGTAAATAAAAGTGGGGAACAAACAGGTGCAATAACAAATGCTGACAATGTACACCAGTGGTAAATAAAAGTAGGGAACAAACACGTGTAATAAATGCTGACAAGGTACACCAGTGGTAAATAAAAGTAGGGAACAAACACGTGTAATAACAAATGCTGACAAGGTACACCAGTGGTAAATAAAAGTAGGGAACAAACACGTGTAATAACAAATGCTGACAAGGTACCCCAGTGGTAAATAAAAGTAGGGAACAAACACGTGTAATAACAAATGCTGACAATGTACACCAGTGGTAAATAAAAGTAGGGAACAAACAAGTGTAATAACAAATGCTGACAAGGTACACCAGTGGTAAATAAAAGTAGGGAACAAACACGTGTAATAACAAATGCTGACAAGGTACACCAGTGGTAAATAAAAGTAGGGAACAAACACGTGTAATAACAAATGCTGACAAGGTACACCAGTGGTAAATAAAAGTAGGGAACAAACACGTGTAATAACAAATTCTGACAATGTACACCAGTGGTAAATAAAAGTAGGGAACAAACACGTGTAATAACAAATGCTGACAAGGTACACCAGTGGTAAATAAAAGTAGGGAACAAACACGTGTAATAACAAATGCTGACAAGGTACACCAGTGGTAAATAAAAGTGGGGAACAAACAGGTGCAATAACAAATGCTGACAATGTACACCAGTGGTAAATAAAAGTAGGGAACAAACACGTGTAATAACAAATGCTGACAAGGTACACCAGTGGTAAATAAAAGTAGGGAACAAACACGTGTAATAACAAATGCTGACAAAGTACACCGGTGGAAATAAAAGTAGGGAAAAAACAGGTACAATAAATAAAAGTAAGGCACAAACAGGTGCAATAACAAATGCTGACAATGTACACCAGTGGTAAATAAAAGTAGGGAACAAACACGTGTAATAAATGCTGACAATGTACACCAGTTGTAAATAAAAGTATGGAACTGTTGCTTAAACTAACCAAATAATGATTGACAGACTATGATAAAGCTTTGTATAGTTTAAAACTCATAGATTGGGATGCTGCTTTCAAAAAACAGAGATGCAAATAACATATGCAAGTATTTGAAAAAGACACTTCACACATTCAAATATACGAAAAACAACTAAGAGCTAGAATAAACATTTTAAATGATATGGAAAGACCATGGGTAGAAAATATCATAATGAGGAGAATGAAGAAGAAGCTTAAGAACTGGAGAGAAGTCAATAATAGATGACTAAAAACAGAAATAAATACCTTGGACACAAAGATTAAAAACGTGTATGCTTCAGAAGTTATTACTTCAGTAGGAAAACTTAATTATAACAAGGCCTCAGAAAGAGATGGAATAACTAATATTATACCATGACCCCCCCCCAAAACGTGCACGCTGATTGGCCAGTGTGCACATTGTAAATCGAGTTATACTAATGGAAAAAGGTCCGGTCGCCTGGACTTTTTTCCATTAGTATAACTCTATTTTTAAAACACTGCCTCGCTATGTTAAATGGGTTTAACATAGCGAGACAGCTTTAAAATAAGCAACGGAGATCTCCGCTGCTTATTTTAAAGCTGTCTCACTATGCTAAACCCATTTAACATAGCGAGACAGGTTTTAGCAACGAGAAAGCAAGATCTCCGTTGCTTTTTACTGTTCGCTATGTTAAATGGGTTTAACATAGCGAGACAGTTTTAAAATAAGCAACGGACATCTCCGTTGCTTATTTTAAAACTGTCTCGCTATGTTAAACCCATTTAACATAACAAAAACAGTAAAAAAAGCAACGGAGATCTTGCTTTCTCCGTTGCTTTTGCCCACAGCTCAGATGTGCTGCGCAGGCGCGCAGTACATCAGAACTGCCGCGGATGCCAGACATCTACAGAAGGGCAGTAAACAGGCATTATACTATGCCATTATTTAAGAAAAGTAATAGTTTCTTTTCTTAAATAATGTTATGGTATAATAGCAATAACCCACTTCTGGGTGTGGGTAATGCTGTATTTACCCACGGTTGGCTTTGTTTGGTCCCTCGGGCTTCGCCCTCGGGACCAAACCACACCAATCATGGGTAAATCCAGCATTACCCACACCCAGGCATGGGTTATTGCTATAAGGACCTGAGAACACTTTTTAAAATGTCTCAGTGCAGCAATTTCAGTCTACACTTGGAGAAGATCATAAAAGGAATACAGTTCAGTTTGAATAGTACACTAGATAAAGTCAGAACAAGTAGAACATGTGACATTAAGTAATTTAAACTATCTCACTGACAAATAATAATGTTTTGTTACAAACTTCAGTGTGTTCAGATTACTGTTGTTTACATTAATATAACTGGAAGAGGAGGAAAGGAAAAATAATAATAATAAAAAATGGGGGTAGGGATGAATCATGCAGAAGGGAAAATAAGGTATTAGAGATTTGGTAAATGTCTGCATGCAGATAGGAATTATAGGATAGAGTGAACTCTTGACAGAATTGGAAGAGATATTATGCTATGTGCCCTGTCTGCAAGCATTTACATTTTGCTTCAGTGAATGGATGAGATTTCAACTCACTTCTGAGTGATGGCTTAAAGATATATCACCTCAACTATTAAGAATATTTTTCAAGGCTTTTTGAAACAAGTATTATACTAAAATGCTGGAAAGAAGTGATTGCCAAACTATTTTGTTAAAGAAAGGTTGCTTGTGAGGACCCAGACAATAATAGCCTTATTAGTCTACTCACTAATTCATTTAAAATAATGGAAACCATAACATTAAATATGCTAAGAGATGATTTATGTAAGAAGGGATTTACTAATACCTATTCTTCAAAGTCAATTAATGGCTTAGTGAAAGGCTCTGACAAGCAGTGAAAGAGACTGTTTAGAACAGGAAATGTGCTACTGATGGGGCAAACTTCAGGGGAGTACCTTGGGCCATACAAGTTTAGCATTTATTTGTTTGATATCAAAACATTCATATATATTTTACTGCTTATATGCATGTGACTTAATGCTAGGAAAAAATATATAAAACAAATGACACAAATATAGCAAGTTTACAAAATTGCTTGACCAGGCTTGGCAGTAGGGCTGTGAAAAAATCACATGGTGATAAATATCAATAAGAACAAACATAAGGTAATATAACACTAATGGAAGGTAGCCGAGAAAGTGATTTGGGCATCTCTGTGTGCAGCTGATGAAGTTTTGACTACCAGGTTGATCAAGTCATTAATGGATGCAATAAAATTACTGGCTGCATATGGAAATTCTTAAAATCTGGGGATATTAAATGGCCAAAAATTTATCTACCAACATTAATAATATATATATATATGGATCTACTTCATTTGCCCCAACTTCCTATTGAACGACACCCATTTCCCCAACCCCTTTGACCGAAATTTCATTTGACTGAAACTTCATTTGACCGGCACGGCCACCCACAATGGGGGGTGTGGGGGTAAAGCTCCTCACTTACTTTTGTTTTACTAAGCAATATTAAAGCAAAACTAAACAATATAATATGAAATCAAGTGCGAGGCTTTGCCCCCCCATTGTGGAGGGCTGTGCCCCCCACCCCCAACTATATATTCTAACTCCAGGGTCACATTACAGTGGGGAAGGGGGCATATCCCATTTACTTGCCAATAATACTTGTCGGTCAAATGAAGTTTCGGTCAAATGAAATTTCGGTCATTTGGTGTCGGGCAAATGGGTGTTGGTCAATCGGAAGTTAGGGCAAATGAAGTAGACCCATATATATATATATATATATATATATATATATATATATATATATATATATATATATATATATACATATTAGTTTACCAGGGTAGTGCACTGATGTCAATGGACCATCCATTTTTATGAATGGGAGCACATAAGAAATGAACAAAACATCATACCTCTCAACCGTACTGAATCTCTCTTTTTTTGCCAGTTTTGAGGTCCAAATTAATGGGGTGCCATGATTCCCAAGTGGCACCCCTTAATTTCTGTGTTTTCTTGGCCATTTCCAGCTTTTTATAAAAATTTTTTTTCTTCTTTTTTTTAAACTGACGTCATCGTGTGGAGGTGTGCGTGGTGACATCAGCTTCGTGACCAGCCTGCCAACCTGTCGGATTTGGGCAGGGGTGCTCTAGTGTGGAATCATCAACCATCAGTCATCGCATGTCTCACACACTGCAACCTGCTGCTGTAGGGAAGGGAATTAATAAAGAGAGAGGGGCGGGCCAGTCCGGGACAGACGAAAGCACGAGACACTTACATATTTACAGATAAAAGGATATTCTAAAAAAACAGATATATGCACATATTTACAAGTGCAAAAATATGCTACAACATTTAGTTTGTATTCTTATCACATGATCACAGATACAAGGGTATGCTAACAAACAAATATATATGCATATTCACAGCTGCAAGAATATGCTGCAACAGTTAGTTCAAGAAGCAGTTTACAGTATCAAAACTTGCACAGAAAAATGGAATTATGATTAGCAGAGCTTTGTGGATAAGATGTAGGCATAATGACTAAGATGGCATTTGCCACAGGGATATTAGCATAGTATTACACAGAGAGGTTTGAAGACAATAGAAGAGGCAAATGAGAATAGTTGTAAGAAAGAATACCATGGGGAAAAGCAAAGAGAGTAGGTGAGAGAGATGCAAAAGGAAGAGGAGTAGAAAGGAGAAGTGTGAATGCAAAGAGAAGATGGAAATAAGACGAATGAGAGGCAGTAAGTAAGGGGTTGACAAGATGAGAATAGGAAGGATGAAACAGGGATAAAAGGTGTGAGAAAGCTGCAGGGTTCATGCTATGTTGAACATCTGAATATAGTAATCAGTCATTGCATCGTTAAAAAGACCAAAAGGATGAATTTGAAGAAACTACAATGCAGATTTACCTAATTAATGAATGCACAAGATATACTGTCATATGAAGACAGACTAGAAAAGTGCGAAATGTTTTCTGTAAGTTACAGACAACAAAGTGGGGAACCAAATACACATATTTAAAACTTTCAGGGACCCATTTTTTATGAGAAAGACTTAGGCTAAGGATAATTGAGTTTAACTGATTAATTAACTTGATATGCACATATCGTGAAAATAATATACTGTAAAATGGTTTAGAGAAAGTATACTTGATGAATGGAACACCTGACCCAGACATGAAACATTTACATCATTTAAAGCTACTTTGGTCAATTTTGGTAGAACCCTTTGATGTGTTTTTAGACATGCTGAAAGGGTACAAGTTCATGCCTGTATTCAACAGTAGTGTATTGTATTGTGAAGGGGCAGTAGTTAAACCATACAAAACCAACTATATCAATGGGGTGATAGCTGACATTGCAGATTAGACTTCTAATAGCATCAGATGGTTATCTGAGACAGATACTATGAGAAAAGTCTATCCCCCGGATTCACGAATCCTCCATGTAAGACTTAATAAGTCTTACTCGGAGGCTGCAGTTGAACGGTATGATGTCAGCATGAATATTCATGAGGGCACGCTGACTCAACCGGAACTCTTACACAGACTGAGTATGAAAGCAGGGGGCGTGTCCGACTGCTGAGCAGTCTAAATGTCCACGCCCCTGCAAGTGTAGTAAAAGCAAAATGTCAACACACAAGAGTGAGTTCGCTCAAATGTACTTGCACCCAACACCACACTCCCTGACACTGTAAACCCCCATCACAGTTATAAAAAGTAAAATATTTTTTTTTTTAAATCCACGATATAGCTGCCTGTATTTGCGCATGTGTACGCGGGTGTGCCCATTGCCATAGTTAGCAATTCTGACATGGAAGAGCATAAGAAAGAATGTTTATGCAAATCATGCCAAATTGCAATAGTGTAATGGTAGAGCATATGCACAAAGAGGAGGCATTCACGGTTCGTGTTCCACCACTCCCCTTCTTATTTATGTTTTAAATCAGTATTTGAAATAATACCAGACATATATGATTAAAATTTTATTAAAAGCAGTGACATGGCCAATGTATCAGTGAACAAAATATATATTTTTAAAGGACCCAGATATATAATAGCCTGCTGTTAAGCAACTCTTTACCCAGCTAAACAGAGGTGCCCATAGTTTAATAACGCTTTACCCAGCTAAACAGAGGTGCCCATAGTTTAATAGCGCTTTACCCAGCTAAACAGAGGTGCCCATAGTTTAATAGCACTTTACACAGCTAAACAGAGGTGCCCATAGTTTAATAGCGCTTTACCCAGCTAAACAGAGTTGCCCATAGTTTAATAGCCCTTTACCCAGTGCAATAGAGTTGCCCAAAATTTAAAAGCACTTTACCTAGAGCAATGTGTTTGCGCGGACATGCATGCCGCGCCAACCAGGGCACTGGGGAGCAACATAGAGCTAAGTTGCTTAAATGCAGCCACACCCCCTAGCCTGCCTAGACAGTATTAAAATAAAAGAATGACAGGGTTTGAACCCAGGACCCTGTGTATCATAATCAAAGTACAGAACTACTAAGCCATGACAACATAGGAGAAGCAGCCACTATTAACATTCATAAACTTACGAATGGTAGTTTAACCATTACTAAGGTCTGCAGTCAGCCGAGAATTTTACAAAATGGCCAATCACAAAAAAGTGCGGGAAATGTGGCATATTTAAGCCCCATAGGCCGGAATACTCACCATAACTGATTGTAGCTCACATTTGCAGTCAGAATGGCAGGTGCAGGAGAGGGTTCACACTTCCGAGCGCAATGTTGGGGCATCAAGGAGTCCAAATACATGGTTTGGCTCCTTGTCCACCATCACGATTCAAGACTCCTGCAGGGCCAGTTCCAAGGGACGGAGTACAAGGCAGAGGCTTGGAACCGGTTAGCTCATGACCTCACCAGTGCCACAGGCATTCCTCGGACTGGTGAGCAGGTCCGTCACCACCATGCAGACCTGAAGAGATGAAAGCAGGACCGCCTGAACCAGTGGATACAGGAGGCCCGTGGGATGCAGAATGCCCCACAACTGAGTATGTAGCCATGGAATGCAGTATGTAAGAATTGATAATGGAGTATGTATAATGGATAGGTATGTCTCAATATCCCTTCATTTACTTTACAGCTGCAGGTGACCGTGCTATGAATCAGCAAGCATATGCTGATAGGCTGCTAAGGCTGTGCCACCAGGAGGATTAGTGATTATTCTGCATGTATTGTTATATAAAATATGGGAGAGAGCATGAAAGAAAGTGTTGTAGTCCAATAAAACAGCCATAAAATTGCCTGAATAAGTCCTCTGCATGTACTGTCAGATAAAAACGTCAGAGAGGCAGAAAAAGAGTGTAGTAACCCATTAAGAAAGGTAACATATGTCTGGAATAATATCTCTGCAGGCACTGTCATATAACATAAGTGAGTGAGCCTGAAAAAAGATTGTTCTAACCTATTAATAAAGGTATAATATGTCTTGAACATGTCTGCCATAAACACAGTTAAAACAAATAAATGAGTGAGCCTGTGGAAAAGTGTGCAATGTTATTAATAAAGGTCTAAAATCCAGAGTGTGTCTGTGTCACAGAGTCTGAAATGTTGTTGTACCCTTGCATTATACAAAAAGTACTGTTTGAAAATGTGCTGGCAACCCAGAGTTATGCAGTCCCATATAAAGTGGGTGATGGAAGTGCTAGTAGCTGTGAAACATATATACAGTCCACAATAGTCAGTTACTGGCTGGCATGAATAAGTAAACCTGGCACACGTGTAGCATGTAATTATTCACCAGAAATGTGAGTGTGTGTCAAGAAATGCAGGGTTCTGTACAGATCGAAGTGAAAATGTCATGTGAAAACATCCCAGATATGTAGATAAAGAAATATAAATGCAAACAAGAAATATGTAGCAGTAACATCTGCATCCTGGACAGTTAGTATGTCAGATATAGGTCAGGCATATATTGAACTAGCCAAACCCATGACACAACCTAATGTATGGTGGCAAGTGTAATAATACACGTAGAGGATATACACTTGCAGTCACTGGGAATGTAGTGTAGACGAAAAGGTCATTATAAGATATTAACCAAGGTTTTTTCTACATCCTACCGTATGTGCATAAACCATGCAATTCCACACCTCAATGGGTATGTGTAATCTTAAATATTTGTTGGGACATATGTCCTATTGTTTTATAAATATTTGCATTAATGTTGATGCATGTGCCCTGTTCAAACACTACATTCATGGTGGCCTGTTGCTACCAAACATCCCTGCATGCTTTTGGAATATCCACTGTCGTTCAATATATGCATGTGTTATGCTTACTGTTCAACTGTTGGAACCTTGGTGTGTTGGGTTAATACTGCATGCTGTTACAACTAATCTGGAATGCTGTTGTTTATGTTGTAATTAAACACACCTAATCACAGAACATATGGGAAGGCCGGTGCCAGCGGACCCACCTGTCCCTCCTCAGTTGGCGAGTGCACCTGGCACCAGCAGCTCCAGTGCCCAGCCCAGGCTCCACTCCTCCGTTGGTCCTGTGCCACCTTCAGGTGGAAGCGCTGCAGGGGATGGGGCTCGTCCTCCCCATGCAAGCGTGGGCAGAGGAGGGCCACCTGTCACCTTTGCTAGGGTCCGGTCTGTGGTGCGTAGGGAGATCCAGCGTTCAGTCGCTGATCCCCTACGACAGCTCAAGGCGAGAGTGGTGCATCTGTCAGGTGAGCCTGCCCATCCTACACAGCCCTCAGCACAGCCACCCTCCGGGCTGTGACGGTGCAGTGGTGACTGCCCATGGGTGGGGATCACAGTTCCACTGTTACCATCTGTGGGCTCATGGGCTTGCAATTTCCAAACATCCTTCCTCGTCAATTGTGTTCACCCACCCCATGTGTCAAACTCTGCCCCTGTATACGTCTTGTTTGTCTTGTCTGTTTACCTCCCCAACCTACCTCTCCAAATATACCTACTTCCTCTACCTCACATTCCACTCTCACCTGAAAAAAAAATAAAAAAAAAAGGACAATCTGTTCCCACAAAAAAATTACGCCCCATACATAGCTGCCCAATTCGCACACATGTCCGCTGGATATGTAAACTGATAATTCTAATTGGCAGTACAACATATTTTGTTGTCCTCACCCCTCTCTCAGGGGTAGACGGTTTCAAATTTCACACCAAATTTCAAACATATGCACAGCTGTTGCTGGTAAAGAAATGGGCAGCTATGGACCTTCCCTACACCCATCCTGCACATCCCGAGCTGGTTTCCCTACTGTCTTTCCCTCTTTGTGCCCCCTTTTTCACCACTTTCCTATCTCCCCATTTTCTTTTCTTTAAAAGAAATAAGCGCTGGGATTAGCGGGTGTAAGCACTTTTAAGCAGTAGTTAGAGGGGGTGCACGAGTGTGAGCTTGTGTGCGCTTAGCTAAGCATTGCTAAGCATCGTACAAACCCACTTACAACTGCTTAAAAGTACCTTAGTCACTCTGTATGACAAGGCCCTTGTACTGCTCAGCAGCAAAATAAAAAAACCTTGTCAGTCTCGAACCCGGGACCTTGGACTCACCAGTCTATATGAAGTACCACTACACCACAGCAGATATACAATAACTTAGTGCTGAAAGCAATATACCATGCATTACCATGAGTGAATGTAAAGGGAAAATAGGAATGGCATAACACAAATCTTGTTCTGTGGGCCTTAACCAGCAGGTGTTGTGGAATTGCATGACATGACTGTGAAAAGAGAATCAGCCATGCTAGTAGGGAATAATGTTACAATAGCACCTTACAAACCCCACACAGTATCAGAGCAGGATAAACACTGGCATATTTGCATAGGTCACAGGCCAGACCTCCCAACAGTGACTGATCTACAGGGATGACCCTGAGTTGTAAACAAATGTTAGCTGTGCCCCTCTGACTCCCTGTGAAATGTACTAACAGTAGGCAGAAAGGTGGGGAATCTCACTTAATGACAAATGTCAATAAGTGAGAGTAGACACTGCTTGCACATCAGAAAAGGTGTAGTAATACATATGCTCTGAATCCCCCAAAGTCTGAACTGCAAAATGTCTGAAATATATCACAGGTGTATCCCAGTTATATGTACCTTTCCCTGTGGCTGTTCAAATATATACCTGAGAGTATCTGAGGCCTGGAAGAGTCGGAAACACACAGGCATATCAGCTTGTCTGCTGTTACACACTCTGCAAATAGCTGTAGAATGAATCCCACAAGCATGCCCTTATGTAGAAGTACAAGATAGAAATATCAAAGGATGTAGCCATGTACTGCTAGCAACCACCTGTAACAATGCCATTGTTCAGGTGCTGAAAAGACTGCTGTGGTGCACAGTCAAAGAATACTAGGCTGACCTCTGTCTACCATCTGGATATGTCCACAGGTGGGAGCTACTCAGACAGACTACTAGCCTTTATAGACTTACAGGTACACAGCAACTCTGTATGTTCAGTAAGATAAACATCACACGATAATAAATAATGCACTCTGCAGTTCTGCACCCCTTCCCAAAGGTGCTATATACCCATGTAGTCAGGCACAACCAAGGGTGTAGGTAGGCATACACAGTAGTGAAATATGTCCAGTTGTCCTGAGCAGACTGTGCTAATGTCAACACAAAAAAAACACAAACTGTTCAGAAGTGAGTAACGTACTAATGACAGTGTAGCAGTTTGCAAAAAGTGCCTGTGCCTGATATTCATAATTGGTAGTACAACATACTTAGTTGTCCTCACCCCTCTCTCAGGGGTGGCAGGTTTCAAATATCCCTCCTAATGTATTGCATATGCACAGCTGTTGCTGGTAAAGAAATGGGCAGCTATGGACCTTCCCCACACCCATCCTGTACATCCCGAGCTGGTTTCCCTACTGTCTTTCCCTCTTTGTGCACCCTTTATCACCACATTCCTATCTCCCCATTTACTTTTCTGTCAAAGAAATGAGCGCAGGGGTTAGCAGGATTGAGCATTTGTAAACAGTAGTAAGCAGGTTTGCACCGGTGTGTGCATGTGTGCGCTTAGCTTAGCATTGCTAAGATATGATAAGCTAAGCCAAGCTTAACTTAGTATTGCTAAAATAAAATAAGCTAAGCTAAGCGTACCTTAGCATCGCTAAGCATCGTGCAAACCCGCGCAAACCCGCTTACAACTGCTTAAAAGTGCCTTAGTCACTCTGTATGACAGGGCCCTTGTACTGCTCAGCAACAAAATAAAATACCCTTGTCAGTCTCAAACCCCACATCTTGGACTCACCAGTCTGCATGATGTACCACTAAGCCACAGCAGAAATACAATAACTTGGTGCTGAAAGAAATATAACATGCATTACAATGAGTGAATGTAAAGGGAAAATAGGAAAGCCATAGGAATACTTTGCAATAACTACCGTTGTATGCCAGTTAATTCTCTAATTCGAAAAGAAAGTACATACTCCCATGTATCCAGTGTTAGTATTAGGAGGTGTGAGTAAACCTACACACTGAGAAGAGTGTACTGGAAGAAGCAACAGTCAGGTTTCAGTACAACATGCATTTCACTGGCTACAACCCAGCTTCAGATATGAGACATATACCAACCTTCTGACTGAGACAACAGTGTCCACAGCAAACAAACATGGTCCCCACCTTGCAAAACTGAAAGGGCTCCGCCTACCTCACCTATCATTTTATAGCAGTGTCCTGAAATCACAGTGAGAACTGCAATTACCACACAGCAGGCTGCATGCAATTACTAAATGGTGGGCTCCAATTGGTGCAGAGGCCATCACATGCACATGTGCAGATACCTAGAAAAGCAGTCTGTATCTGCTGTCCACACATGCAATAATATCATTGCAACAACTGGGAGAGAGAGAGAGCACGAGCGAGAGAGACAGACAGAGACAGACAGACACAAACAGGTAGTAGGAGACAGACGGTTAAAACAAACAGCAACACACAGAGGAAACAAAACCAAAAAAAAAAAAAAGAACACCTACAACAGATGGAGGTGAGGAATATAAAGGTAAGGCATGTAACAGATATGTATTTGCTGACATCCGAAAGATGTGTCTAAAGGGTACTCTACATATTGTGAATCATTCATATGTGGCAGCAGTCCGTATCTATACGTACATGCACATTTGCATAGGGTAAGGGGCATACTGCAACTGTTAGTGAAGGCTGGACATATATATGTTGTTGAAGGCTGCTATGTGCACATATGTATGTAGGTTGTAGTGTGTGGCATTGCAGAAAGCAAGCAGTGCTGGTATATGTCATGTGGTGTTAAACGCTGTGGGACTGAGCTACAGGCAGTGAGGCCTTCAACAGCTATACGGCCTGAGGACAGCAGAATGCATTCTGCACAACATTGTGCAATAGTATTACATAACCGTATGTCTCACAACTGTTACATAATTGACATCCCCACCATGAAAGGTGGGCAGTATATGTGTCTATATGTGCAGCTATATGTACAGCAATGGATGTTTACATGTATGTGTATATATACATGTATATATATATATATATATATATATATATATATATATATATATATATGTGTGTGTGTGTGTGTGTGTATAGATATATAGATATACATATGGATATATTTAGATATATATGGCTATATATGGATAAATATAGATATATATCGATATATATGGATATATATATATAGATATATATAGATATATATGGATATATATGGATATATATAGTTATATATGGATATGTATGGATATGTATAGATATGGATAGATATGGATAGATATGTATATATGTATGTATGTGTATATATATATATATATATATATATAGAGAGAGAGAGAGAGAGGGAGACACGGGGTCATATGTACTGCAACAGGTGCCTGTTGTCCAAGGCATGGACTGAACACCAGTGTTGATACTGCAGTGCCATACCTCATTCCAAAACACCTTACGCAGTAACTGCCACATAGGTGGTAGCCTGCCTAACACTGATGCTGTCAGAAGGGTACACGGGACACAGGTGGACAGTAGGCTCCCCTTTGATAATCACAGTGCCACAGTAGTCATGTAATCTGTCTACGTGGTACGTGTCATCACAAAAGGTGTGTCATCTAGGGAAATATAGTTCGGTGTTCCCCTCTACTCATCACAATGCCCCGTGTGGTATGTACCTCACATGACAACTACAGCAAGTGGAAAGGCCACAGACATACCTAACAAAGAGTAATACTGCCCTCAAACACATGCCCTATGCAGACTGACTCACAAACCACAGCTAGAATGCATTGCATACCGCCCACCCAGAGGTTACCACTGCCGGACATACAGAGGTATGCCACACCATAGCAGTCGGCCAACCACCTTGACAACACCTCACAATCCCTCCGGGCTACATGACCTAGGGCCCTAATCCTTGTCACCTCACTAAACAGCACATGCTGGAGGTACGGGTTCCTATCCACAAATATGCCATACTCTGGACTAAACCACCCATCATGAACAAACAAGGCTGCAAATTAGCAGATGTCATACATACCCCTGATGATTGTTTTGGAGATAGGTAATATGCCCTGGGAGTCACCTCTGTGTATCCGGTTGACAGGAGCAAGTGAAATCACATTACATGTGTGTCAAAGGCCAGGGTAGCATATGACTAGACTGCTCTAGGCCCTAGGGCCAATAACGTATTACCTACCTATGACACAATGCACACACACATGTACTCAGTGCAATACCTGCTATGTGAGGTGGAATGAGTGTGACAGTGACTGTGTGCAAGATTTGTAAAGGTGTGATAGCTTAGTGTGAGGTTGTGTCTGTCATGATAGTTTGTGTCCTAGGTGTGAGGCCGGAGAAAGATGTGTCAGTTATTGGGATGCAGACATAGTAGGATGGCATATGTTGTGACGTAGTTCCTTGTGTATGACTGTGGTGTCCCAATGTAGGCTGAAGCAATACATGTATGCTCAGTAGGTGGTACTCCTGGTGACTCCAGCTCACATATGAACTGTTGTACTACCTGAAGCTGTAGGTCTAAACAGCACAGTATGATGTATGTTCACAGTCCCTGGTAACACTGTCTTGTGTGTTTCCTGTAGTCTGCACAGATTACATACCACAGACATAGGTATCTGTAAGTAGGGGCACACAGTACTATAAGGTACACAGGTGATGCTCATCTGTGTTGGCATACATCTGTGTGTTGTATGTATGTCTGATGTGTGTTTAATGATGCCTGTACCATGGCTGCAATCACATGTGTGTTACAGGGTATGTGTGTGTACCTAGCAACATGTATACTTTGTTACAGCAGTATGCCAGCTATATTAACAACCGTGCACATATGTTAGGTAGGGGTATGGCATCAAAGACTAGGGTGGTTTACCGGTAATACTGTAAATGTACATGACATTCATTGCATTGGATGACATATTTCTTCATGCATTAGCTTGATATATACCCCCGGGGTGAGGTTGTGCATTGTATCCCAAACAGTGTGAAGACTACTGGGTGTATACTGGTTTGTTATATGGAGTGTTGCAGGCACTGTCAGCCAGTTCTGGGCTGAGCACTGATATGTGGTATTGAATGTGTGTATCCTCTGATAGATAGATGCTACATATGGCAGTTAAGTGATATCTGTACTTCATAATGTTAAGTGTGTCACATGACATGCTCACACATATCGTTTAATTGTCTTCCAGGGTTATGGCTCATCAACGTAATCCATCATATTCAGCTGCGGAGGAGCAGGAAATTCTGAACAGCCTGGTGCAGCACTATAACCTGCTTTTTTCCAGGGCCAGCCAGCACCAGCATGACCATACTGCACTGTGGCAAGACCTTCTTCGCCGGGTAAATGACATAGGCATGCATAACTGGACATGTGAGCAGGTACACCATCACTGCAATGATTTAATTAGACATGTCCAGCGGTGTGCGTCTGATACCCATAGGCAACAGCTTGCCACAGGTGGTGGGGCGGCCATACATCCCCCCTCACCAGAGTGGAGGAGCTGCTCCTAAGCATGGTGGCTCCTGGCCTACAGCAGCAACAGCGTCACACATGTGTCATCATGGAGGCTGGAGCCACCCAGCAGGATGACATGGAGCGTGCAGGTAGTACGCCCTAGCTGTAGACTACCGTTACCTGTATTGTTGAATATGCATATGTGAGATGTGTACTGTGTGTTTAGCAGTTGTGCTGCCTAACATGTGCAATACTGATATTTGGAATAGTATCCATACACCTGTGACTGTTGACTGTTGTTCCACTGTCGTTTAGCACACTCACAGTAGCAATGCCACAGTTATGGCCACTGACAAACTGTGTCATATTCTTCTATGTCCCTCTGGTGTGACAGCAGGGCAGACAATACATGCTGGTGAGTGTGTTAACACTTTAATATTGGTAATGAAATGTGTATGTCATAGGTGAGGTGTAGGCCATGTACACATAACACACCTATGCATAATGCATGCTGTACATGTTTGCTGTGAGACATCAATCATCTCAGTAAAGTCAGTAGCTGCCTCAATCACATGCAATGCACAGGGCAGCAGACACAATTGTGGCAACACTGTACTGCACATTGGATATGCATAGTTGCTACAGCTGTACACAACAGAACACGTTTATCATATGCAGTACACGAAAACATGCTACATTTGGCATTACCACACACCCGCTGTAAGGTCACATTTCAGTATCCCACATGTCATACACACACATGATGTACCTCAGGGGTAGAGGCCTATTATGGGGCTGTGCAACACTCTGCAACACATAGCATAGTCATGTTAGACAATGCTCCCTATTGGGCACCTCACACACCCATGTACAAGGTGGCTGTGTAATTGTGAACGTAGCCATGGCACTGCAGTTCAGGTACAGCATGCTAGGCAGTGGTCTTGCACACATTAGTAGCTGTGAGTGACCATAAGATGCATGTTGATGATGGCACAGGGTACTACACCCCATCCAGTTACAGTGACCACAGTACTACTCATAGCAGTCATTGCTTTGCACCTCAGTGTTGTGTGTGTGCAAACATATGCATCTATACACAATATGCATAGCATGTTGTCTGTGTGCTTACATATGCCAGTATACACAATATGCACAGCAGTCACCATCCAAAGTGTCACATATATGTCCTGGAATGCTAGTGGGTGTATAGGTCACTTGACACACATTGGGTATGTGTGGTGTTTAATGTTGCAGTCATGTAGCATGCCATGCCATGTCTGGCACTCACATATCTGCAATATGTCCCACATTCACCATAACCACTGTACACTGGCCATGTCGAGCATTGGGATTCCTTCACGTCAACATGCACCGCACATCCTGTGTGTGTGTACATAGCATGCATGTGCTACACCCGTGCCCACTATGATCTGCTATGTACACAGACACTGTACTCATACATGGATATCTATGTGCCACACAGATAACACATGCAGCCATGGCATGTATACTTGTGAGTGATGGTGCACAGGGCATTGCAGAGCTGATAATACCTGCACAGCAATGTTGTGTCCATGTACACATTGTGTTCCAGGGTGTAGCCAATCACTGAACAACTACACAGTTGCATCAACGCCATGTATACTTCCATTTAATAGGGGCATCTACACTTGCACTGCATGGTCTTGTGCAACACATATTCTGCATGCTGACACGTGTGTGGTGACTGTCTACGTTGTGATACTGACACCCACCTTCACCCACTATAGACTATGTGTTGGATTGCTGGTATGTGTGTGCATGTGCTGTAGTGAGGAGTGTATTAGTGTTCATGTGTGCATGTGTCCATGTGTTCATGTGTGCATGTGTGCATGTGTGCATGTGCGCATGTGTGCATGTGTGTATGTGTGCATGTGTTCATGTGTGCATCTGTGCATGTGTTCATGTGTGCATCTGTGCATGTGTGCATGTGTGCATGTGCAGACCGTAAAGTGTGTTTCCTGTCTTCCTCTCACAGGTGCTGAGTTAGGGGTTGGTGAAAGCAGCAGGCAACCTGAAGCCACTGCCACGAATAGTGGTGATGATGACACATGTATTTTGGCACAGGAAGATTTGACAGGGTCTGTCGGTCCACCAATCGACAGTACATAGCGTTCAACCCCATCTATGTGCACACTCATACTATCAATACATCCCTCACCACCAATGGCCATAGGCGAGGGACAGCATACAGTTGGCATTGACCAGGAGAGTATGGTACCCATGGCACTTGCATCCCCTCACAGCAGCCACAGCCGTAGACCTGGAATGGTACCACATAGGCGGAGGTCCAGGGGTTCTTGGGGGAGCACCACTGGTCGTATTGCCCCTGGCAGGAGTGCCCTCACAAGTCTTATGATGACCAGTATGTTCCGGGCTGTAATGCAGGCTCAGGCTTGTATAGAACGGTACATCAGGCAGGGACTTAGGGCACAGAGGGCACATTACACTGCTATCAATGACAGCATCCGTGACCTTGCTGGTGCCATCCGGACTTACACCGAGGTCATTGATAGACGGGGGGAGACATTAGATGCCCTCCACAACATGTCTTCCATGAGCCAGGATCGTGCAGGACGGTTGCGACATCGATGCAGATGCATGCCAGCAACAGCAACAGCTGGCAGTGGTCACGGATGGCCCACAGTTCACAGCCGCTCCCATAGTGGCAGTACCAGCCCCAGCAATGCTGGGGCTGGCCTGTCCATTGACCGTCCCAGTAGACCACGTGCAAGTGGCTCTGGCCAGTCCCAGCAGGGACATGGGTCCAGTCGTCATACCTCTGTCTCTGATGACAGTACCCAGTCAGGGTTGGTACCCGATACTGTCTGTAGCACCCCTGCCAGGCACAGGTACTGTGTCTGTGACCGGAGACAGTGATTTGTACAGCCTAGCAGGTACAGTCTGTGGCTGTCCCACAAACTACCATATATGGCAGCCACATGGTGGAGCTGTGTGCATGCAGACACACACACATTAACCAAACAACTAGGGCTAACACATACACACACACATTACATCAACATTGGCCCATGCTGTACTGTTGTCCCTCACACACACACACACACACACACACACACACACACACACACACACACACACACACACACACACACACACACAGACATTTCGATTGGATGGGTCAATGTCAGGCTCTGGCAAACAAAACGCCCTGTGCATATGATGATAACTGTGTTGCCTCCTGTCATCTGCATCATTGATGGAGGGACAGGCTAACATGGTGCTGATGCACAGGGTGACACTATAACAGTGTAGCAATAATAGCAAGTTGTCAACAAGGAAGTGTAACGACATCCTTGTAGGTATATCTGAGCAGACATTATGCATCAAAGCTCTGATTGTCAATGTAGCATTGTTTACACCACTGTTAGGTCTGAGTATGTATTGTCCACCCATGTGCCACTTGGCTGAAGTGTAATGTGTTGCCAGCATGTGTTAGTGAGTGGACATACGTGTGTGATGTGTGCAGTACAGATTAGCAAGTGTACATCTGTGAACATGGTGGGTGTGCACTGTCTGCATGTACGTGCATAGTGGACACATGGGACATGTGGCATACCCTGTCGTACACATTGTTAACATCTCATAGTATCTTTCAATGGCCAGTATGCATTCTACTACAGTTATATACTAACATGGGTAGACGTGTGTATGACATGGGTTGACACTATGCTGTGGGTGATACCGTTAATATCTGTCAATGATTTGTGGTCTGGTAGTATACACAACCTCAACAGCATGACTATAAGCAATCATTGGGTGATGTCCTGACAAATGACATACAGTAGTAGGGAACCCAGTAACAATTGGATCCTTCCAGTGCTACACTATAACACTAACCAGTGGTAATGACTGCCACCCATTCCTGTGACCTCACCTGTTTGGCATATAGCCCCCTTAGGTACATGCAGACACACTAGGGATGTGTCCATCCAAATCTAGAAATGCATGGATTGGCCTACAATACATTCCCTGGATGGGACGCATATCCTACACAAGGGTATCATACAGATAGATACCTGTTGTCTAATACATGCTGTATAGCAGTAAGCCAACTATGGCATAGTCATCCTCATGTACTATACATACTATCCCGTCAGTACCACACAGGTGGTAGCCCTCAACATGTATGTTGGGTACCACTGTGTACATACAGCCTCATGTTATGTCATGTGTCCCTTGGTATCCACATATCCATAAGTATTGTGGAGTCCCAAGGTGTATCACATAAGACATTAGCGGCCTGAATGCATATCCACAATGCAGTCGTACACTTATAAAGACTGTCCATTCTTGGCAGTCTTTGTTGTGTATGACCATGTCTGACATACCCCAGGCATATAACCTCACTCACACTACTCTTAAGTAACTGTCTTGGGTGTGTGTGCCACAGATCACCACAGTGGACGGCCTTGTCACATACATACATATGTGACCTACGATCTGAGAAGCAGTGGCACAACCTGTCAATGGAAACAAATGTATTCATGTAGTATGCAGGCTTCACACCTATGTACTGATTGAGGGGACATGTACACATATATATTTGCCACGCAGATACCTGATGTGTGCAATGCACTTACTGTTGTAATCATACTATGTCATACCATAGTAAAAGCAAAACCCACACCACATTAACACACACACAGTCAGCATTTGCAGGATTCAAACCCCTACCTAGCTATGCTACGATACTAGAAAGCGATGCATTAACATAGTGCGCTACCTGCTTTACGGGGTGGTGTCCCTTCTCCGGCTGTATTTGTAGGATGGTGACATCATCAGTCTTTCCAAAGAGGAATGTACCTCTTTTAGTAAGTTTTCCCAGTCTCCAAAAAGGGGACACCTCTCAAAAGAAACTGCTCACATACACTCACTGTTTGCAGGATTCAAACTCCTACCTAACTATGTTATGATACTAGAGAAAGAAAGAGACGCATTAACACAGTGTGCTATTTGCTTTACTGGCTGGTTTTCCTTCTCTGGCTGTATTTGTAGGATGGTGACATCATCAGTCTTTCCAAAGAGGAATGTACCTCTTTTAGTGTGTTTTCCCAGTCTCCAAAAAGGGCACTCCTTTCACAGACAATTGCACACATACACACTCACCCCCACACACATTCATTGTTTGTAAGATTCAAACCCTCTACCTAACTATGTTATGATACTAGAGAGAGATGCATTAACACAGCACACAATTTGCTTTACTGGCTGGCTTCTCTTCTCCTGCTGTATTTGTAGGATGGTGACATCATCAGACTTTCCAAAGAGGAATGCACCTCTTTTAGTGAGTTTTCCCAGTCTCCAAAAAGGGAACACCTCTCAAAGGAAACTGCACACATGTGTACACCCCCCCCCCCCACACACGCACATACTCATTGTTTGCAGGATTCAATCCCCTACCTAAGTTATGATACTAGAGAGAGACGCATTAACATGGTGCGCTGTTTGCTTTACTGGCTGGTTTTCTTTCTCCAGCTGTATTTGTAGGATGGTGACATCATCAGAATTTCCAAAGAGGAATGTACTTCTTTTAGTGAGTTTTCCCAGTCTCCAAAAAGGGAACACCTCTCAAAGGAAACTGCACACATACACCCCCCCCCAGCTGGTTTCCCTTCTCCTCCTTTATTTGTAGGATGGTGACATCATCAGACTTTCCAAAGAGGAATGTACCTCTTTTAGTGAGCTTTCCCAGTCTCCAAAAAGGGAACACTTCTCAAAGGAAACTGCACACATACACACACCCCCCTGGCTGGTTTCCCTTCTCCTGCTGTATTTGTAGGATGGTGACATCATCAGACTTTCCAAAGAGGAATGTACCTCTTTTAGTGAGTTTTCCCAGTCTCCAAAAAGGAACACCTCTCAAAGGAAATGACACACATACACACCCCCCCCACACACACACACACACACTGTTTGCAGGATTCAAACCCCTACCTAGCTATGCTATGATACTAGAGAGAGATGCATTAAAAAGGCACGCTATTTGCTTTACTGATGGGTTTACCTTCTCTGGCTGTATTTGTAGGATGGTGACATCATCAGACTTTCCAAAGAGGAATGTACCTCTTTTAGTGAGTTTTCCCAGTCTCCAAAAAGGGAGCACCTCTCAAAGGAAACTGCACACATACATACACCCCCCACACACACACACTCACTGTTTGCAGGATTCAACCCCCTACCTAGCTATGCTATGATACTAGAGAGAGATGCATTAAAAAGATGCGCTATTTGCTTTACTGGCTGGTTTCTCTTCTCTGGCTGTATTTGTAGGATGGTGACATCATCAGACTTTCCAAAGAGGAATGTACCTCTTTTAGTGAGTTTTCCCAGTCTCCAAAAAAGGAACACCTCTCAAAGGAAGCTGCACACATACACCTACCCCCCCCCCCCCGGCTGGTTTCCCTTCTCCTACTGTAGTTCTAGGATGGTGACATCATCAGACTTTCCAAAGAGGAATGTACCTCTTTTAGTGAGTTTTCCCAGTCTCCATAAAGGGAACACCTCTCAAAGAAAACTGCACACATACACCCCCCCACACACACACACACTCACTGTTTGCAGGTTTCAAACCCCTACCTAACTATGTTATGATACTAGAAAGAGACACATTAACACTGCATGCTATTTGCATTACTGGATCGTTTCACTTTTCCTGCTGTATTTGTAGGATGGTGACATCATCAGACTTTCCAAAGAGGAATGTACCTCTTTTAGTGAGTTTTCCCAGTCTCCAAAAAGGGAACACCTTTCAGAGGAAACTGCACACCCCCCTGGCTGGTTTTCCTTCTCCTGCTGTATTTGTAGGATGGTGACATCATCAGACTTTCCAAAGAGAAATGTACCTCTTTTAGTGAGTTTTCCCAGTCTCCAAAAAGGGAACACTTCTCAAAGGAAACTGCACACATACACCCCCCCCGGGGGTTGCACATATACACACACATGCACTATTCGTAGGATTCAAACCCCTACCTAACTATGTTATGATACTAGAGAGAGACGCATTAACACGGCACACTATTTGCTTTATTGGCTAATTTGCCTTCTCCTGCTATATTTATAGGATGGTGACATCATCAGACTGGACATGGTGATGTGTGTACACTTTGTTTAATGCCATTCCAGGAATGGTCCATGTGCGTCAGCAAGTGTCAACAGCTTGAACAAGACCTCAGAATCCTTACCTTGTGTGATATATCTGTGGACACATTGACATGCCGTCATATGTCAACACATATTTATGCACAGCTTGTTGGTTTTGTGGATACTACATGTGTCTGGGATGTTGATAAAGGGCTATTCAAAGTCTATGTCACACATGTGTAGATGTGTTCATTGATGTATGTCCCAGATGGCTGCCTTGCAAATAGTCTAGCATGTTTGGGAACCATGATCCACACACGAACATACCACAGTTGGTAGGGTTGTGTGTATGTCAGCTTCCAATAGCTCTGTTTATGACTGCAACCATGATGGACTCCATGACCTTGCAGATCAGACTTCATAGGCGTACTGGACTTGACTTCCCATGGTGTGTTGTGCACCAACACTTGTGGGGAGTGCCATATGTAGCTGTGACACATTCAATGGTTCCACATCCTGTGTAGGGGGTGAGGCTCAGCTGACTGTTCAGGTGCATGATCTGTTTGTTCTGTAGTTTGTGCATGACACATATTGGGAATCAATGTATTCCACTTGCTGCCATGCTTTTGGCAGTGGGGGTAGCTGCTCATCCATTCTACATGTGATATCTCCCGGTATGATGATATGGACTATTGTCATTGGGAGGTGGGTATGTACATATGGGCCTGTCTGTCATGATGTCGGCATTGTCACTCAGGTACAGTTGGCCCTGACTCAGGACATATATGGGTGTACATTGCTATTTATGACATAGCTGAAGGAGGTGTCATGATTCAGTCTGGACTCCTTCTCAGCTACTCTTTACAAAACACCAACGAACATGAGCACTAATCCCTGTTATACTTTTTTACACATTTAACACCCTACTGATCCTTTGTGATCAGGCTACAGAGTATGTCATGATAATATCCTGGCATGTCCAGGGGGCGGTTTCGTGTGTACTCTCCAGTCCAGCTGGTGGATATTGTGATATTGACACAATGTCACATCTGCCTCAAATACACAGACAACCCTCTCCTCCTCCCGACAAACTCAGATATATGTGTGAGATGCACCTATATAGACATACAGCGTGCTGAACTCTCTCGACCCATGACTGGCACAGTCTATCAGGTGGTGAAGGCAACCACACACACCACATATCAGTCTCACATATCCTCTAGCAACAGCACTCAAACCACATTATCACACATAGACATGCTCGGATGCTGTAAATGTACTCTACCTAAGCAGCAGAGACCTCCAAAGCAGACACACACATACCTGCTACCCCACTACAATACCCATATATCACATAGTTCACAATGTCAGTGTGCCACACAGTCACTGCCCTTCAGGCTAAACAACACACCTAATACACTTGTAATAGGCAACACTTATTGTCAGACACACTGATGTACCACTCATCAGCCCTAACAAGGGAATAGTCACTTTGGGCTGTCTGTTGGGTGCCAGGATCTGCCGCATAACACAGGCAGTCAGGTCACTCCAAAGCAAGTACAGGACTGGCACCATCATTGTCCATGCTGGTGTGTACAACCTCAGACGTTACTCCCTGGACCACATGACATGATACATGGAGGAACACTCTGATCATGTAGCCCAGGCCAGTATGACCCTGACCTTGTCTAGCATCTTACACCCACCAGTTATGATGTCATAGTATACAGACACACATATCACATTTAACAGTTGCCTAACAAATTTGTTTAATTCATAGGGGATACAGTGTCTGTCAGCTTATGGTGACATGCTCAACATGCCACGTAGCTTCACTATGGACAGCTTGCACCTGTCACCCTTGGACTTTGGAATGCTGGCTAAGGCTCTTGCTACCACCATAGTGCCTTTTTTAAGCAGGGCTCCCACCTCCATAGACATTACAGATTAAATGAAACTAAGGTCAATGCTGCTCAACAACAGATGTGTTGACCCCATATTGCGGCCACTCAGGACTCTCCTCAGTATGCAGGATAGCAATATCTGTGCACTGATAGATGCTTGGTTCAGGCTCGCTTATGCACACCAGCACTACCAGGTTATGTTTCATACCATGCTGTCTGACAACAAGACTTGGAACAGACAACACAACTAGGGGGAGTATCCATATGACTGCAAACTGGGCGCCATAATTGATACTCCAGCGGACACAAACATCCTTCAGAGAGGCCTCATATAAATGGATAATTGGTGCCAGAGCCATGGCCTTAAGCTGAATGCCAAAAAATGTATAGTCATACCCTTTGGGAAAAACAAGGTACCCACAAATTACCACATAGGTGGTAATCCATTAAGTACGGAAGAGGTAATCAGGGACCTAGGGACCCAGGTTGACAGTAACCTATCATTTGACACTCACATTGCCAAAGTGGTTAGGAAGACCTTCTATATTGCCCACCTTATCATGAAGGGTTTCACATCGAGATCAAGAGAGGTCATTGTGCCCCTGTACTCTTCTCTTATCAGGCCAATGATTGAGTACAATGCCCCATTTGGGATGTATCTTACCCGACACCTGCAGCAGTTAGAAAGACCCCAAAAGTTCCTCACCAAGAGGATAAAGGGTCTTAAACATATGTCATATGCTGCCTGACTGAAAAAACTCCAGCTCTATTCAGTCGCATACCGCCTACTCAGATGTGATCTGTGCCTGACGTACAAGGCCATGTCCAATCCGGAATTAATGGACATGCTCCACCTCAGTAAATCCAAATCCACCAGAGCCACAAGAGCAAGAGACTTAAACCTCAACACAGAAATAAATAGGATGTGCTGGAGGGACAGATTCATAACCCAGAGGCTCCCTACACTCTGGAACAGAATCCCAATCTATGTTAGGCAGAGCCCCTCACTAACTCTATTCAAGAGAAATCTTGACGAGTGGATGGGAGATCGTAGGTTTTCCCCGGGGGTCATCTCTGTGTCACTACTAGACAGAGGCACAGTAAACTAAACCCTAAAAGGGCGTAGTATTCTCATCCTAAGGGGTGATGAAAGCCACACACACACTGGCTAGGCTTATAAATGCCCTAGGGCAGATAGCCTAGTATGAATCTATGAACCTATGAACCTATACATCACAGATACACACACCTCCGGGTTAGTAGCACTGCACAAAGCTTCACAGACCATACATATACAACTACCATTGTGCAATACTGCCTTTCAGTTTGTTGCCTGCTACAGAACACACTCCCAAACTCAGGAACCACACTCGGCTTTCATGGGAACTATGGAGAATATGAAGATCTCCACAAACACCATTATATTGTGTGACTTCATATACAAAAATATTGACTGGGGATACTAGTCAAGCCCCGACACCCTCACCCAGCAGTCGCTACAATTTGTAGACTCATATGCTATGGCGCAACCAGTCAGCACAGCCACAAGGGGGAATACATATTGGACCCGATCATCACCAACATGGGGACTCTATGTTCCACACCAGTGATATACCCCTCATTGGTAAGGTCAGAACATACATGTATCTCACTGGACATACATATACCCTCCACACACCCATCCTGGGTAATCTTGGTGAACTTCTTATGAGCCAACGTCTCACTTCACCGAAGCAAGGTGGTATCCTTCAGAGACCCTGAGACAGTGGCAAATACAGCTCACACTGCTGCATCCTTTACATACACATTCTATGGACACTTAGTGAACTGCATGGATTGTGCTATCCCAAATAACAACAGGATTCACTACTCCAATGGCAGGGGACCTGTCTGGTAGACCCCAGCCATTAATAAGCTGTACAACGTCAGGAGGAAGCTACTACATGATAGAGCACAATCCCAGACTGGGAAGGCATCTGTGATCTGTACTAGCAGACAGCTATGATCACTCATGAACTTTTCTAAGGGCTGCTTCTACCGGACAATTGCAACAGACACGTAGGACTATCACACGGCCTTCTTCAATTATGTCAGGAACCTGGGTGGACACTCACTGATATGCTGTGAGTTACTGCATACTGACTAAACCTACCCTGAACCCACTGGCATTGCCAACATCCTGGCAAACAGGTTCAGTGCAGATGTCTCCCACACATCCCCCCTAAGGAGCAACTATCCATCTCAACAGAGCATAACCTCCCTGACATCACACAGTAACAGGTGAGTGCTGCCCTCCCCAAAGTGTACATCACAGTATCAATGTGACCAGATGGTGTCCCAGCCTGCATCTTACACGAGCATCATGACAGACGTAACCTCACATTACATCACTGTTCAATATTGGAGTTACCACAGGATATGTACCCAAGGAATGGTGTACAGCGACAGTGGTCCCGCTCCACAGAGTTGGTGCCACAACGGACCACAGACAATATTGCCCTATAAGCCTAACTAGCCTGTTCTGCAAAGCTATGGAGCATATTGTCATGGGACTCATACACATAGACATCAGGAACCTACAGACACTGTGTCCTACACATTTCAGCATTGTTGTGGGCAGATCTTGCCTCTTGAACCTGTTTGTATTCTTTAAACGGCTAACAGGTCCATCAACATAGGGACGGCTGTCCACACAGCCTACCTGAACCTTGAAAAACCCTTCAACACAATAACCCACTGTGCCATTATGCATAGGCTCACCAGCGTCGATATGGACACATATCTCAGACAATGGATTGATACCTGGATCAGGGATAGCACCCACATGGTCAGAATTGCAGGTGCCATGTCTGACTATACACCAGTTATACATGGCATCCCACACGGCTCGGTCCTGGGACCTCTCTTGTTCAGTATATATTTGTCTGACATACAGGCTACCACAGGGGGAATATGGCTGAACATGTTTGCACTTGACTGCAAACTGGGTGCCATGATCAACTCTCCAGCTGCCACATGCATACTCAAACAGGGTCTCACAGAGATGGATGACTGGTGCCTGAGCCATGGCCGACAGCTAAATGCCATTAGTTGCATAGTCATTCCCTTTGGGAATAACAACATGCCCACACATTACCACATAGGTAGTACTCCATTACATACGGTAGGAGTTGTTAGGGGTTTGGGGACATGACTTGTTCGTACTGTCGCCTTTGACATTCACGTTGCCAAAGTGGTTGGACACACCTTCTATGTGGGCCACCTTATCCCATATGGTTTCACATCTAGATCGAGTGAGGTCATTGTGCCCCTATACTCATCACATCCATGCTTTGTTACAATGCCACATTTGGGGTGTACCTTACCCAACACCTGTAGCAACTGTACTGGCCACGGAAGTTCCTCACCAAGCAGATCTAGAGACTCACACAGATGCTCTGCACAGTTCAGATGCAGTAACTCCAGCTCTACTCAGTCGCTTACCACCTACTCAGATATGATGTGTGCCTGTTGTTTACAGATATACCCAACCCAGAATTACTGGACATGTTCCACCTCAGGATATCCGACTCCCTTGGAGCTACACACTCCAGGGACATATACCTCAGCACAGATATTAATAGGACATTGTAGAGGGACAGATTCTTATCCCAGAGGCTCCACTCACTCCAGAATGTAATCCCAGTTTCACATAGGCAGAGCCACCCACTGACCACCTACAGGAGACATCTTGATGACTGTATGGGTGATCATATGTTTACCCCTAGGATATCGTCTGTGTCCCTGCTAGACAGAGGCACACTAGCCTAAATGTACCCGGGCTATCTTGTGTGACCTACTATTCACACACACACACACAGTGTAGTAATCTGACTGGGTTGCAGATGCCAAACACACTCTGGCTAGGCTTGTACATGCCCTAGGGCAGACAGCCTAGTATCGACCTCTGAACCTATGCTAATGTTCAAGATGCACAATCTTTATTGCTGATACTGTTTGCAGGTCTTTATTATCTTTGCTTTACCAGTTTCTATGAAGAACTTCAGTATCTGCAGAACATATTTGATTATGACAGGGCTCCACTATATTATAGATGTGTCTGTTGTCATATAACTGTGTGCACAGGGCGGATTGCTGTATAGTGACAGGTTCCTGGGTTATCTCATGCAACTGCCAGATATGCGTGGCCCACTGCTGTACTCAGACATGGCCTAAGTGTGTGAGCATGCCCAGCTCAGCCATTCCGTGTTTTGTTGCCTGACATTTGTCTCATTTATTCAAGTGTGTGAGCATGCCCAGTGCGACCTTTCAGTATGTTGCTATCTGAGGTCCACTACATTTGTTGATGTGTGCGAACATGACCGATATTAACATTTATACTGTGTGTGTTGGAAGTCAGGTTCTGTTCTCACTGAAGGACTCACCTTTGTGTCATAACTCGACAAGGATTATGCAGTGCCTGCAGGATTTCCATGAAATACTTTGCATAGACTTATCAACATTTCTTCATACAAGCTAACCACTGCAATGCTGTCATGGTTTAGTGGTTCAGTACTTTGGCTATAGTGCACAGTATCCTAGGTTCAAGGCCCATCACTGCTTTATATTTTCATACTGAGCAGACCAGACTGCTTAAGGGCCAGTTAAGCAAATATGAGCATGTTGGCTTTTGTTCAACTATGCCCTACTTAGACCAGGCTTGTCCAACATTGCTCAATATTCACTAACATTGCTGGATGTTGCCCAATATTACTGAACATTGACCACAGTTGTGCTAGTTGGTGTGTGCGATTTTGTTTGCATATACTACATGGTAGTAAATGCTGTTTAGCACTGCTTTATATTGCTTAACACATGGCAATCATGCCTTAAGTGGTGCTGCAGGGCTGCGTATGTCAGATGCACATACTACACTCCCTGCACATGTTTGAAAGCAGGTAGTGTCAACTTAGGTATCCCTTTTACTATATGTGCGAGTCAGAGAGAGGTATCATTTCCAGAGTTCCTACTGAGCCAGTGTATGTGCTATGTGTTGCCACTTTGCTAATGCCAAAGCATACTGGGCACTCCTCCTTTTGCCTACTGGGGCAGGCTCAGGTTGTTCCTCCTCTGAGTCACGCTCTGCCTGTGATGGCCTTGGCAATGGTGGGGGGTTGTTTGGCCCAGGCCTATGCTGGTCCTGCTGCAGCTGTTTTCGTAGGATCATATTATGTAGCATAGCACATACCATGACAATTTGGGTACATGTAGTTGGTGAGTACTGCAAAGCTCCACCAGATGTGTCCAGGCACCGGAACTGTGGCTTGAGCAGCCCAAACACACGCTCTATTACATTACATGTTTGTGCGTGTACCTCATTATGGTGTTCCTGTTCAGGTGTGTGTGCATTTCTGATGGGTGTCATCAGCCACAGCTCCAGTGCATAGCCAGCATCCCCCACTAGGTGACCATGTGGGATGTCCCCATTGGCAAATGTCTGGTACAGCTGCGTCAGATGCCAAATATGGGAATCATGGTAGCTTCCAGGGCAGCCTGCACACACATTCAGTATTATGCCCTGGGCATCACACATGACCTGGCAGTTGATGGAGGGGAAGCCCTTGCGTTGAAGTAGACCCTACCCTGCTTGCCGGCTGGTGCTTTGATGCGTACGTGCGTGCAGTCTATTGCACTCACTACCTCAGGGTATTCCGCTATTTGCTGGAAAAGATGCATATTGCTGGCCAATACCTCACAGGAATTGGGGAAATATACATGATCACCGACATGTGCTGACATGGCATCCAGGAACTGGTGCAGTACCCTGGATGCTGATGCCTGTGATATCCCCATCATATCACCAGTTGGTCTCTGGAAGGTACCTGTTGCTAATATTCTTAGGCCAACACATACCTTGGTTTCCATTGGGATGGGTTCCCCTCTGTTGGATCTGTGTGTGAGGCGTGGCCTGCACAGTTCAACAATTTGCTGCAGGAGGTCTCTGTCCACTCTATAGCGCTCCACTATCTCCAGCTCATGTAGCTCCTGGTAGGTGACCCTGGGCCTGTATACTCTTCTCCATCTCCTCACTGTGGGTTGTCCAGCAGCATTTCCATTGTCACCACCCTCAGCATGTTGCATATGTCGCCTTATAACAGCAATGGCAGCCCCCAACATTTCTTTGTCTCAGTAAAGCTTTTTCAGTTTTCACTTCTATTAGCTTACTGCAGTGTCTGTTGTGAGAAATATAATGGACTGTTGTTTGCAGAGTTTTAAGTGCTAGGCTGGGCTGGGCTAGTGTACTGCCTGTGTAATTGCCTGATTCTGATTGTTTTCACCTGCTAGCTATGCTAGTACTCCCTGGTAGCTTCCTACTATTTGTTGTGCTTCCTTTTTCCTTTCTGTTTCCTCAGGGGGGGAGCACCACGCACACAAGCACAAACACGCGCACAGCAGCTAACACGTGCGTACACATGCTTACACGGACTAAAACTTGCTTATTCGGGTTAACACGCGCGCACACCAGCACAAATGCGCTTACACCTCTTTAAACAGCCTTATACATGCTTACTCCGGCTTAAACGTGCGCACTCACGCTTACACGCACGCACTCTGTCTTACTCGGGTTTACACGCGCGCACACGCATGCATACCCGCTCAGCAAGAAACTTTGGTGTTATCCACTGCATACACCTTCCATTTCTTGCCTTTCCCTAGCCTACCTGTTGACACACCTCTTTCCATGATGTGTAAATGACAGCTGACACTTGCCACTCTGCTCCAATGAGCTTCACTTTTTTCATACATACCCCCCCTCGTGATGTCACCTATCTTCTACTCTGTTACTCCCCTTATCCTACTCCTACACTCCACTGACTGTGCTTATTTGCTATGTAAACTTGCGATTCACTATCCTAACCCTCATTTACATAGGATTGCCTACTAATGCTTGGTTACATATCTTAGACTGAGCTTCCCCCCTTAGCAACCTCTACTCGATGGCCATGTTGTCTTCAGCCTGCCATTCCCTTGCATTGTACATTAACAATTTCAATAAAATCCACATTTGTGGGTTTTCATTTTTAGTATTCTGGGTTTTAGAGCACAGCTCGTTTGTGCAGCGCTGTGCTATGCTTAAACATCGGTCATCGGTGGAAAAAAAAAATTATTTTCATATTGCATCAGGAAACATTTCACATGGCCGTATATTTGGCCATTGGCATGCTTCCTGCACTGGATGCAACCTTTATTTGGAGCTGTCATGGCTCCGTTTTGCTATTTGCAGAATGGTACTCAGTTGTCAACTGAGTACATTTCTGCAAATAACACTGCTCTTACTCGGACAGGTTCGAGTTTCCTGAATCGCAAATCTACCTCATTTGCATGCCTTTCATCTGCAGTTGAGGTAATTTCAACAGTCGCTAACTTTTTGTTTTTTCAGAGTTTTGTTCGGGGTTTCCGAAAGTGCGTTTTCATTTTGGTTCTTTTGGTAAAGTGACTGGTTGGGAAATTTGAAGGATGGCCACGGAAGTCACCTCCCAGGATCCTTTGTTAGATGTTTCTATCCATTCTATGCCAGGCGTTGACACAGGAGTTGATGATCGAGTCATTCGAGCTGAAGAGCGAAAGGAATGCAAGATGTCCGAACACGATCTTGTTCAAACTATCACGGAGATAGTTTTGGGTTGCTTGAGTAAAAAATCTGAAAGTGACAACAGGCATTTTACCGCAGCTACGAACATCAGAAGAGCTATGGGTTCGAGTTCAGGGGTAACAAGAAATGGTAACCCCATTGATAACACCATTTCGTCTAATCACGCTGAAACGGAAGTGTGTATAGATGGGATGGAGCATACCGGCAATGTTTTGGGGTTGGTTATGAACGAACAAGCCAATCCATTTACAGACATAAGGTGGTCAACTACTCCGACTACTTCTACATCAGTAAGTAATTTTAATAACAATGCAATACAGAATTGTAAAAAGTTAATTTTCGAACTTGAAAGACTGGTTTCAAGGCACACTATTTTATGCCTTGAAACTCAATACTTAGGCGAATGTATTTCACGTAGTGTGGTACCAAAAGGTCTCAGGACTGCTAAATTTCCCAACTGTGTCAGTCCTGGTGATGAACTTTGTTTGGCAATAACAAAGCTTTACAACGATGCAGGTATTTCTATGATGCGAACATTAGTAGCACATTATGAGGGAGAGATCAAAGATTTAATGGTGAAAATCAAGACTGTAGACTGTGACATCAAAAATCATAGTAGTTTTTCACAACTGATATCCTTGTATAATGGTATCGAAGCAAAGACCAACAGGCTTCGTGCTACCATTATTGCAAGGAAGCAAAACAAATTACGAAGGGATCTAGCAGCCTATGAAGCAAACGAGGCCTACATTTGTTCCTATAACGATAGTAAAGGTACGGACAACAACCCAAATAGAGAGACTGTGACTGTCACTAATCTAGTAGACAAAGACTCATTTTTAAACAACAATCATGGGGCTCACTCAAGCAGTTCAAATAACAACATTTCATCTGGAGTAGGGCAAAACCAGAAGATAAATACCGACAGACAGGTTGTAGAAGACAACAACAATGATGTACAAGCTAATAATGAAGTGTTAGCTTCCACTAGTTTTGCCGAGGTGGTGAATTCTACAAACAATAACAGGGGTGTCCCTTTTCATCAATTAAGGACACAACCAAAGAGGACTACCAAGTGGTTCAACACCACTCAGTACAAAGAAAAATCGAAAAAGAAAAACAAAAAGAAGTGGTGAATCCACCACTCCAGGTCAATGATTATTGTATCAATGTGGTTAACTTGAGTGATCACACGTTGACTGAGGCTTGTGTAAATGTGTTAAAGAAGGGTTGCAACTTCATTCCAGCCAATAAAATCAAGTTAGGAAGGTTGTTGGTAGACTTTAGATTATACATGCGTAAATTAAATCTAAAGTACATCTTACATGATGTGGCTGTCAACAATTTAGACAACGATAAAAAGTTAAGGCGACCTAGTACTTTTAATCCTGCCTTGGTAAACACTTTGCAGGTTTTTCAAAAAACTTGTGAAAGGGAGTTTAGGAACATGGGTAACAATGACATTGTAGACAACTTAAGTCATCTAGAACGTGAAGCTTTGTCTAGTTTATCCCTTGCCTCTGACATTAGGGTTATGAGAGCAGATAAAGGGGGTAAGTTAGTTGTGATGAACAGTACAGATTATGTGGAACACATAATGTCTTTGTTGAATGATAGAACAAACTATCGAAATGTAAATATTGATTTCGTTTTGAACAGTTACAGAAAGATAGATACTCATCTGTTTGACATGTTATGTCAAGAAGAACTTGATAACTTGGACTACGATTTTTTGTTGGTAGAACATCCAAAATTAGGTAGTTTTTTTGGGATTCCGAAACTACACATTGACAAAGAAAAATTAAGCTTCAGGCCTATAGTGTCAGCGAAATATTCTAAAACAGAGAGAATTTCAGTGTGGTTAGATAATATTTTAAATCAGGTAGCACAAAAAGCTGAGTTCTACATCAGGGACTACTGGCACCTATTAGAAAGCCTCAGACGATCCAATTTAAATTGGAATGAGTTAAATTTCGCGAGTCTGGATGTTAAGAGCCTATACACCTGTATTGACCAGGAGTTGGGATTATAACACTTGAGAAATTACCTGACACAAAACACTGAATTAAGTAGTTCCAAGATCAACACCATCTGTACACTCATGGAGATAGTTTTGGATAATAACTTTTTTGAATTTGACAAATGTATTTACAAACAAATTTCCGGTGTAGCGATGGGGGCCAGGGTAGCTCCGGCCTTTGCTAATATCGTTATGGCAGACTGGGAACAAGAACATCTTAAAAAACATCCACATTTTAGTAAAGCCAAGTTCTATGGCAGGTACATCGATGATTTGATCTTTGTGTGGGATGGAGAAAAAGCTGAATTTGAGAACATGGTTGAAGAATTGAACAAACCTACTAGCTTTTTGACATTCAAACATAGTGGGTATGGCAAGTTGATCAATTATTTAGACATTTGCCTTTATATAGACTTCACAAGGAATGTGTTACAGAGCAAGGTGTATAGGAAGCCTTGCTTCACCAATCAGTACCTGCACAAAGATAGTCTGCACCCCGTTCATATGAAAAGAAATGTCATCAAAGGGCAGATGATCAGGCTCAGTCGTTTAACATCTGACGACAACATTTATAATGATGAAATTCTACAGTTAAGGAATTTGTTTTTGGATAGAGGGTACAAGAAACACATGATAAAGAAGTTGGAGAATGAAGTCAAAATGCTTCGTCATGGGGTAGCTGAACCAATTCTGACAATTAATAGGAATGACAATAGTGACGAAGTATTAATAGGGGTTACTAGAAAAACTAACAGTATGACTGACAATTTTCAAACTGCATTTCCCTTTCCAATCTCTAACGAATTATGGAGTATAAGAAGCATCATAGAAAGGAATTGGTGCATCATAATAGGAAACAGAGAGTTAATGTCATGTATTGGTCTAAAACCAAGTTTTACATATAAAAATGTAATTAATATAAAAAGTATTTTAGAAAATGAACATGGTATTAACAAAGAACTCAGTAGGGAGACTAGCAGAAAAAAGGGAACATTTGCGTGCCAGAACTGTAGACAGTGTCGATACATTAGTAATACCTCTTTTGTGACACTTAAACACATAAATAAAACTTTTTGGGCAAACAAGTACCACAATTGTAACAGTGAATATGTAGTCTATTTGGCCACATGTTCGACTTGTGAAAATTATTATGTAGGGAAAACCAAAAGGATGTTAAAACGTAGGATTTACGAGCACACTTTGGCTATAAAAAACAAAGATAAAAATAATTCTTTGGCTAGACATTCATTGGAATGTTTGGATTTCAAGAAATTTGAGATCTTTGTCCTAGATTATGTAGAGAAAACTTTACTAAAGGGAGACTTGAATAATAGGTTAGAGCAGAAAGAGTCTTTGTGGCAGTTGGGCCTAGGAGCAGACGAATCTCCAGGTCTCAACGACTCGATAAACATCAAGTGTTTTCTACTACATAGATAATTTGACACAATATTTCATTCCATCAGCCCAACATTAGTACGTAAAGGTAGGGTTACAAGAGAGTAATCATGTGTTAGAGGTTTGGTAGGGTGTTTTCTTGTGATGTGTGTTAGTGTTTCAGGTAACACCTAAAAAGACATCTTCATTTGAACAACAGATATGGCTATTTTAGTCAAAGATACATCCACAGTCTATGGTTATCATTTGATAGTTGGTTTTTCTTGATTTTTAACAATTTTGTCAAAGAAGTCACTATAAAGTGAGTGTCACAAATTAGACCATTTGTGCAATCTGTTGTTGGTGTATATTTTTTCCATTTCATTGTATTTTAATCTATTTAATTAGTTATAGACGACTTAATGGTGTTTGAATTTGAATGTAAGTGGGAGTGAATAATTCACCGTGGAAGACATTTTGTGATTCTTGTTCATTTCTGTAGTAAACATCAGTGGAAATGTTTCCACGGAATAATTATCTGGCACCACCAAGATTGTTATTAACATTTTTTACTTTTGACATTAATCAATCATGGTTTAATATGTACAATGCAGTATTAGGTTGAGTTGTTATTTATTTCACTTTAGTCAGTAGAGTGACATTTTTAAATAATGGACACAGGTTCGCTACTGTTTATTTTAAAAGTTTCGACATGTGGTCATTATAGATAGATTCTTATTTAGAAGTCATTATTATCTCTTTTGTAATGATGTAAAAACGTCATATTAGATCACATATTTTAGGAAATCTTTAAATTATGTATTTTTTAAAAAAATGTCTATCATTGTCATAAGGGATGTACATCATTTCCTGTTCATGATTATAAAACCAGGATGTTGGGAGGCATCCTGGTTTTCTGAGGAAGTTCACGTTGACAATAAAGTGAAAGAAATCGCTAAAATTTCATCTGGCTTCGCAGCTTCTTTCTATTTTTCAACAGTCGCTAACTTTTTGTTTTTTCTTAGTTGAGGTAATTTGCATATCCCAGCCCTGTCCCTGTAAGAGCCATTTTAGGTGCTCTCTTACACGTCCCTACAGGCTGTTCCTGGATCGCTCGTTGGACATGATGGCTGCATGGAGTCTTACTCTACTCTAAGACTCAGTGCAAGCCTTCGTGAATCCGGCCCTATGTATTTGTGTATGTTTGGGGATGTATATATTTTTCACTATGAGGTCTCATTGAGATCATAAGACTCCTGGAAGTAAACAGGAAAGCTGATGTCCCCCCATGTTCAACAGCCTGTGTATGAATCAGATGGTGATTTAAATTTATGATGCACCATATATTATTTTGTATAGCAAAGTTGGCCAGATGACTATTATAGTCACTTGTTCACACATTAGCACACCAATGCATCATATATAGTACTACAGAAAACAATGCATGTTACTTAATTCTGTTTCTGATATTCTTTTTCTACTTGATAATGCTAAAAATAAATTAAATATGATTATTCTCCCTCTGTAGGGTGACCTTGTTTATGTTAACTATGGAACCATAGAAGACTTCATGTATCTGAAAAGAAATCTTTCCATTGACCTTAATGGAAAAATTGCAATCGCTCGCTATGGAAAAATATTCAGGGGTGATAAGGTAATTTAATGTCTGTTAGTTATTAATTGAAAAAAATATGTGCAACATAATTTTCTGAATACAATAATGTAAGTGCAAAGAACTGCAAGTGCATTGCAGATATAGCTGTTTAATCATATATAGGTTTTATAACATATGTATTATAGTGTTCAGACTTTATTTGCAATTAGTGCCTGGTATTGTATTTTTGGATTGAAGGTGAATTTTAGTTAATACAACAAAATTGTTCTGTTTAAGTATTTATACTATTCTACATGAGAACATCTCAAACTTATAATAGTAGTATCCATTCATCCATCCATCCACAACCCCATTTTCCTATTTTTGCATATAGGGTCAGGTTGTCACATCAACAGTGGCAATCATCTACAGTCAATGTTCACACAAGCAAGTGTTTCTCTTGCTTAGCAAGGGGCATTTTGACAAAAAGTTAGCTAAAGCAATAAAACACTCACATTTTCCTCATTTCTGAGAGAAGATGTGCACCTAACATTATTTGCAAAATTAGTAGAAAACATTGTAATCGCTTCCTATCTGAAACCAAACAGCACCTTTCCGGTCATTTTGGACTAAAGTCATGAGAAATTATTGTTCAGCATGTGATACTGCAGTGAAACACGTAGAGGATGGCTAACGTAAGGGTGGATGAAGATCGAACTTTCAAGCATCATTTGCTTGAACTTCAGCCAGTCAACGATCAGAGTTCTTCCAGAGGAAATCACTGTTGGCAAGTTGTGTCAGCAGTGATGCCTTTTTTGGGAGTAATTTCCCCCTGTCTTGAGTTGGTGCGACTGTGCAGTTGGTTTGTATAAGTTTGGGGGTATGTGGGGGGCTTGCTCCCCACATCAGGGTGGTGCAGGTCCCCCTGCAAAAACACTTTAAAAAGTGTTTTTTTTTGCTTATTTTTGGTGAGAATTCAGTGTGAGTATTCCGGTCTTCAACAAGCTGAAATTATTCCACTCATAGTGGATGTGCGAAGGATATTTCTCACTTCCATTTGAATTTGTGCCCCCCCACCACTCTCAGTACAAAAACAAATGGAAGTCAGATTTGAATTGTACCTGGTCAAGTGTTACCAGTTTTTCTACAATTATTAAAAGTCTGCTATAAATATTTGATACAATATATTTCTTTAAGATAAGAAACTAGATCACAGTTTTCTTTATGTAGCTCATAGAAGACAAAAGCTATGTGTATTTATTCTTTCTTTCTTTCTTTTTTTTTTTTTTGCTTTCTTTCTCTTTTGGTTTGTAATTTGCATCCTTATGTCCTTTTCTTTTTTTTTATTCCAGTTTTAATGTGGTGTTTTAATTTACAGTTCTTTTAGCTGGAGTTTTAAAATTTCTAGACTAGGATATAAAGCAGGCTTTGTGTTTCCTTCTGAGAGGCCCAAGGGATTAACTGCTTCAAAGTTCTGGGAGAAACTGAAAACCAATCTTTTTTTTTTTTCCAAAATTCTTTATTTATTATTTTTATTGATATAAGGTAACACACATAGTATAATATGTGGAGGTAGCATCACTTCAAAAAGAAAGAAAAAAAAGTTATTATACATTATTGGTGGTACAGTAGTAAGTAAAATAATCCAACAATACTATTTACACTATATACATAGATACTTTCAATACTCAAGAGAGAAACTGTTACCGTTCAGTGAAAGTTATTGTGATTGGAAATATACATTATAAAAAGGAGGGAGAAGAAAAATGAAAAAAGTTTTGTGGGCTATAGATATAGGCTAATATGGAACCTTTTATATGTAGTTAATTTTACTATATTGTAGTGAACTAGGCCAGAATAATATTAAACGTTTGTTCCCATAATTTCCTGTGTTTGATGTTTTTATTCCCCTTGTCAATTAAAATCTTTTGGGCTAAGAGATGCTTAGTTGCCATTAATCTAAAATTCTCCCAGGAAATGTTAGTTAGGTTAAGCCAATTGGTTGCTATATAGAGTTTTATTAGGAGAAAAAGATTAATCATAGTAATTGCTTGAGTTTTAGAGATATTCTTTGGTATGATATGTAGGAGAGTAAATTCCCAGGTGAGTGTGGATGACTGATAGCCCATGTTTTTGTAATTGAAATTTAAGGGAGTTCCAAAGTTTAAATACACACTTACAGCTCCAGAATAGACGGAGTATATCGGCTGATAGAGTTTTGCAGAGTGGACAAAGAGGGGATTTCTTATTTAAATTTATGTAAAATAACAGGAGTGAAATATGCATTGTTATAAATCATGAGTTGGGTAAATGCTATTTTTTTAAGGGGTATGGATTTATTTGTTAAATTAATTGCTTGAATTAGTTGAAAGTTATCGATGGAAAACCAATCTTTTTTACTTAAGGAAACAGTCAAAATCTTCTTGAAAGAAATGTCAAAAAAGGACTGCAGTACATTTCTGAAGTTTTCTTTCTTGGATTGTAGTTTACATAATTAGATTGTTTTATTTTTTTACTTCTGTTTTATGGCAATACTATCTTAATTTGAGCTTTATTTTGTTGTAGTTTTAAAAGTTCTGGTATAGGGCAAAAAGCAAAGCTTGCCTTTATTTTTGTGACATTGAGGTGATTAACTGATATTGAATTGTGACAGGAGTTGAGAATTAACCTTTGTACTTAAGATAAGGAAAATATCAACATTTTCTTGAGACAGCTGGCAGAAAAAGCTACTTTGTGAGTATTAAAGACTTATTTTTTTATTTGTGGTTTGTAACTTTATTTTCATATTTTCTATTCTTATATTACTGCAATATTGTTTTAATTTAAAGACTTTTTTTACTGAGCTTTAAAAGATCAACATTAGAATAGGAAGCCAGCCTTGCATTTTTAGTGAGGCCAAAGGGGTAAAAAGATTTATTACTTCTGAACTGGGGAGGAGCAAAGAACTAACCTTTTTAAAAAGGTAGAAAAGGAGGCCATTGTTTTGAGACAGAACTAACTGACAAGACTTCTTTATGAGTATTTCTGATTTTCTCTCTATCATCCATACATTCTCTGTTGAAATCTCAAGTCTAGTGGCACTCCAGTTATCTGCCCCTTATGCATCTTTGTCATCACCACCCCCCGGGACTTTGCTCCTATTAATGATCACTATAAAATCATATGATAAATATCCTTCCCTTAAACTATATATATATATATATATATATATATATATATATATATATATATGTGTGTAGTGCATTCTGGAACTTGACTATTCAGTCAGGATGGTCTATCTTTTCTTCTAAAGCTGTTCATCCTAAGAGGGCACAGGCATGTGTAAGGATAGTCACATGTCACTGAGGCCTGTTGAGCTGGAGATTTACCCAATGGATGAAAGGGTTGCCTCTTGTGGTTTGAATTTTTTAGAGAGGAAAAATTGCTCACTTGTTTGAACGCAACATCTGTGAAGAATACCTAGCCTATTTGGAGAAGGTGACTAAGGGTCTTTATTGTGCATCGCCTACCAGCTCCATAGTATTTGTGGGAGACTCCACCTCTCATACATAGATTAGCAGTGATATGTGGAGGGCAAGATTAAAAGTAGTGGCTTTATGAATCCCGCTCAAGTTATGAATCATTACAGGTCTTCTCTACAGGTCTTGGCTTGTTCATAGTGAACACCACATCCAAACAAAAGGAGGGTCCTATGTGCTGTTGCATTTGGCTGTAGAACACCTTAGTCTGAAGATTCATAACAGACTTCAACATCATGTCCTCAGTTTACGTCTGTATGTTTCAGACATTCTGGTAAAGAGAGGGCTCCAGGTTAGCAGTGAACGTTTCCACAGAATGTCTTGGGGAAAATTCTTTATGAGAGAAGTTCATGAGGCTGTAAACATTGAATTTGATGGACTGTGCTAAAGAACTCAGGTGATGAAGTAGCAGAAACAGCTGTGGCTGTAGAGTGCTAAGAGCCTGTCACTGTGGTACCTCTAGGACACACTGTAGGATACCAGCAATGAGGGACGATGTCAAACTGAAGACCCTAGTTTTCCATGCTGGCATCCAGACAATTCTGTAATTGTCTATTGATTAAAAACTGTTTGGAAAGGCCATAACTATTTGAAGTTGCTTTTGACAAATAATTAATATTGATTTTTTATGGCAGTCAAAGTTATCCTCTATGCAAACTGTAGTGACCCTGATACTAACCATCTTTATAAAATTCACTGGCCATATCTGCATAATTGTACACCTGGTCATCATACAGTTGTCTGATTTTATTCTGGGCAGTGGTCATGGAGGACATAGGATGCTATGACAAGAGGATAGCTTGTTAGTGGTCAGAATGAGTATATTGAGGAAATGAAAGAAGAATTATGAAGAACACCATAACCCAGTGGTCATGCTCTCCTATCAGGAGGCACAGCTTTAACTATGTGGTATGTTGAAATCCAATATAAAAGCTGAAGTGACTGCAGTTTTCAAAGCACTCCATAGTGGTAATTTGTCAGTGCAGATGAGATCTAGTTAGACATATTCAGAGTCACTCAGCAGGACTGGGGTAGACGGCTGACATGTCTCTTCAGGATGACATAGAAGATAAACAATAGAACAAAAGACTAACCCTTCAGACTTATGTTTTTATGTGAAGTGTAATTAGGCAGTTGAATGGCGGACTAGTTATTTAGTCTTATACAGTAAAAGAGTTGTAAGGAGTTTGCTAATATATTCTTTAATAGTGTTGTGGACTTGGATAAGCTTGCCACCACATGGCCCAGCATGTTCTGTGGGAAGTCATGTGGGAGTACAGAGTACCAAAAACCCTACTCTGTGCCACCCAGTTTATGTCTGAAAGCAGCAGATTGCATACACATTCTTGACATTAATTAAAATTTGTCCAGAGTGGATGTTAAAGTGTGCAATTGTTGCATATTTCAGCATTCATATTCCTTGTTTCATAGATAAAATATCAAGACGCAGCTATGACTGGCAAGATAACAGGCTGATGGAGCTACAGCTGACATTGTTGTTTACAGGTGATGTTCTCATTTTGGCCTCATCTGAATGGGAATGCTGACATGTGTGATACTGATTCAGTACTATGTGCATACTGGCCAGGATTAGAATCAGTATCCACAAAATTCAGGCCATTGTACTCTCCCAGGAAAGAATGGACTGCGGTCCTGTCATGTGCATGCGTGTGTGTGTGTGTGTGTGTGTGTGTGTGTGTGTGTGTGTGTGTGTATGCACGCGTGCACATGTGTGTGACTGTGTGTGCACGCAAACGCGGGTGTGTGTTCACATGCATGTATGTGTGTTGGGGAAATAGCTGCTCTTAGCAAAAGAGCTAAAGTACCCTAGACCTTGACCAGAAGGGGCAGGAGAGAGAAAATGAGAAGGGCAACATGCTGAGGTGGACTTTTGTGTGGTGCAGAACTGGGAGATTAGGTACTGGACAAAACTCCTATTTACTGGCTAGCCTACATTCCCATCTCAGTTATGGTCACAAGATCTGGGCAGTAACTGAAAGAGTGCATTTCCTGGTACATGTGACAGAGATTATATTTATGTGGAAAGTCACAGGGCATACTTTCTGGACTTCAGCGAGCTGGCAGAACTGCACAGTTAAGCCATTGCACTAAAAGAATGAAAGAAGCCAAGAGAGGTGGTACAAGCATGCCCTACAGAAGCTCCTATTAAAGTAGTTCTTGGTAAATTCTGAAGAAAGAAGGCCATGATGTGTATCCAAGAAATGAGAAAAGCATTATATCTCTCATTTGGATTGGGAAAATGTAGAATTCTCCCAGTATGAGCTTCAGTCTGTGGTAGGGGGAGTGAAATGTGATGTATCCTAATTATCCTGCTGCTAAAAAAACTTCAAGAAAGCGAAAGGTTGTCTGTACATGAGCACAAGCATATACACATGGATATGCGTCTGTACACATACAGACACCCCCACCCCCCCACACACGTGTGTGTGTGTGTGTGTGTGTGTGTGTGTGTGTGTGTGTGTGTGTGTGTGTGTGTGTGTGTGTGTGTGTGTGTGTGTATATATGTGTATATATATATATATATATATATATATATATATATATATATGTATATATATATATATATATATATATATATATATACGTATGTATGTGTGTGTGTATGTATATATATATATATATATATATATATATATATATATATATATATATATATATATATATACACATAAATACATAAAATGAATGAATGGTTATGTCACTGTTGTCATACAAAACATGCAAATCAACATCTTGAACACTTGTTATATTGCATACAAAACACATCAACAAATTTCCTTTTCTAATGCACTACCATAACCCAACTACATTCAGCTCAAATTTGTCTGAATAATGGTAGTGCTATGGCTTTTTTAAGTCCAAATGCATGTTAGGTTTAGGAGCAAGGTTAGGCTTAGGATTTAGGCTAGCCTGTATTACTTTGCCCCCTTGCTTCACTTTAGTAAATTCTGCTAAGGTTAACCCTCACCTTAACCCTGCCGCTAACCCTAACATACATCTGAACTTAAAAAAAAAACTTTCCATAATACTACCACTACACAAGACAGCTTGGACATTCACCACATGCACACAGACACACACATACACACAAATAGAAGCACACACTAAGTCTCTCCCTTAACCAAACCCTGACTTTAACCCTAAACATAATCACACAACGCATTTAATTCTTGCCACATATCTAACCTTTAGTCTAACCCTAACCCAAACAGACATTCACACACACGCACGCACACACACACAAACACACACACACACACACACACACACACACACACACACACACACACACACACACACACACACACACACACACACACACACATACACATATATATATATATATATATATATATATATATATATATATATATGTATACATACATACATATATACACATGCACGTACAATATGCATTTAGGTATATCAGGTGTAGTGTGTTGTCAAACTGTGTGAATAATTGGCTTCAGGTTGAATAAAATGTTATAAAAGTTACAAATAATTTTTTATTGACCGTTTGTTTTTTTGAGTTGAATATTACCTGTTGTTGATCTCTGTACTAATTCATTACATCAGAGTGATCCCTCCAGGTGCATCTGCAGTTAACGCCTACTGACATCTCTAGGCATCATATATTGCTTGTTCATATTTGCATCAGTAATTCCAAAAACACGGTGTATACAAGGTTTTAAAGGTTTCATATTAAAGCTTATACAATGACAAACTCAACGTCATTAATATTTGACCTCTGTCTAGTGAATGTAGATAGGTATTAGCTGTTGTTTTTATGATATTAATTTCTATATATATAATTTTCACATTTTTCTAAATATCTCAACAACCACGTAACACAGAACTGCTTAGCCTCATATGAAAGTTCTCAGCTTAATGGACAAAATGCTGTGTGTAACTTGAGTGGTCACTGAGATATTGTAAGTTGTTTACAAAATATTACAACTGTAATAGTTACTGTGTTTACTGTGACTTACAAAATTAGGTTTAATACATAGAACATAAGGAATACTACCACTCTAAAAATAGTTTGTGTTGAAGAGTTTGCCATTTATACTTCTTTCATAAACCTTATGGTTCCAGAGTAATGAACATTTGTTTGGAATATGAGGACATCATTTGATTCTGTCAGAAGGCTTACAGTGCAAACTTTCTGAGCTCCTTTGGAGTGAATGAGTTTAAAGCCAGTGACTCTTTGTGTTTGTTCTGTTTGCTCTATCAGCAGCCGAATGCGCTGCTCTTTTTAATATTTAATTTTGTTTTGTCTCAATTTACATTAACTTTGAAATACTTAAAAACCATGGAAGTTATTTGTGACATGAAGGCAGAGACTTGGCACCATTAACAGTTCATTAGGTCTTTTTCGTGCTGAAAACATTAGTTTAGGCCATCCGTTGTGGTTTTAGAGTTGTAGAGTAGCATTTTATGGTTTTACCACAATTTCCTATTGGGTATTTATTAAAGGTTCCAGACTTTCTTTACAATTGCCTTGAAAATTTATAAGCCAGTGTGTGTCACAGGAAATGTGACTTATTTGTCTGCATATATGAAAATGTCTTCCTGTGCCATACAAAAAAGCTATACTTATGTATAAGGATACACATCTATTTGGTGTAATAACTATGAAATGTATAGAAACAACATGATGAAACAGTATAGGTTTACTTGGAAAATATGCAGACACAAAGCATTAAATATCTCCAGCTTTCTGTGAAAAGGAAACTGTGGATAAATAAATGTCATGTCAGGAGTTTTAATAACACAGACAAGAAAGGTGCAGTAACTTCCCATAAGGTCTACATTCAAGGTGATTTCAAAAGAACTTTTGTGTATCACATGAAGTCAATAACTGTAGGAAGGTCACTGATACTTATATATGCACCCCTTTCTTAAAGCTTCAAAATTTACATGTGTGGCAGCATGCATTACATTACACAGATTACTACAAAATTAACCTTAAAACTATACTAAGCATGTCAATGCATTGTGCATATAAAATCAAATGTATCTTGTAAATTCAAAAACATTTTAATATATTTTTTCAGTATTTATGATCATCTCTTACTCATGAACATTCCCTCTTTGTGTCTGTTTACTTCAGTTGTCTATGATAAATTGAGAATTTAACAGGAAATTTGATGTTCATTTGTATTAATAGACCTGATTTTGGCAGTCTCTCTCTCTGTCTATCACACTGCAACTCTTGACCATCACAGTTCTCACAGTCTCCATTTTCTTTGAAGAGGACTGATTCTGAAACTTCTGGTTGCTTATTTTCCTAATACTTTGACATTTGAATATGTGTTTTATACAGATGTTCTGTACTTTCTTCTGTGGAGCATGCCATCTTTGCCATGAAGAATATAGGCTCTTGGTTCTGCTACTTTGCTAACACCTTAGCAAGAGAATGTGTACTTACCCTTGTCTTTTGAATTCTTACTATGTCTTCACTTTATATGTTTGATAGTCTTTTGTAGTTTCTGTCAAAGTAGTATCTCTATCACTCCTGGTCTCCTTCCACACTTCATTTGCTTTGTGTTGTGCATTGTGGCTCAGCAACGCACCTTAGTTAAGTAATCTGCTTTCCAACCTTCTGCCTATTAACTATTGGAACCCTTGCAGGAGAGTATCCCCATATACTAAAATTACCAGATGACACTCCCCACTGCTTTTGCTATAGCTCTTTCTAATTAGATTCTTCTCTTTTTTGGATAGTTGTGTTTCTAAAGTATAACCAGACAGTGCAGTTATGCTGTATTGATGAGGCATGAAACCATGCATGTCTACAGCTACTGGGGTTTGGCTTTATCTTCCTGAATGTACCCATAAAGATTTAAAAAGGAAAAAAAAAGTTATTGGCATTCAGAAGCCACGTAGCTGAAACACTGTATATATATATCCCATGGGCCTGTACTGCAGGAGGTTTAAAGTATAACACAGTGAAGATTCTACCTTGGGTGGGTCTTTCTTGCTAATTATAGTCAGAGACAGTTAACAAAACAAGCAAATAAACACATGCATTTATGTGAGAGGTTTCACCCCACACCACTGTTACTTATATATGGGAACTCAATGCTCAGACAGTCACTTATAAAGGGGATTACCCACAACAGTGCTGTAGTTGAGTAAAAGTGGATTATACCAAAATTAGACAAAAGATTGCAAAATGCAATATGTATAATCTCAATAATTTCTCTGAAACCTAAATTGAGAACCAAAAATATATATCTCTCTCATTAATTGGGGATTAGTATATTTTTTAATACTCCTAACAGTCCAGTAAGTGTAGTGCAATGCCTGCTATGTAAGTCTATGTTTCCACACACCAATTCTCCCAGCACATGTGCACGCACTCCTTGGCAGACGTATGATCCCTGTGTCTCTAGTGTAACAGCTGCATTCCTGGGACATCCTCCAGGTGGAGTTCATGTGGAGATATTCTGCTAAAACCCTCTTCTCCCAGGATGAGAGAAGTGATCTGAGTAATACACTGCCATCCTTCCCTGGCTAACATCTTAAGTATCTGTAGTGTTAGTTAAAACACATATTTTAGGGTCATATTCAGATCCAAGACTTTCTGTGCTGTAGAGTCAGCCATCAAATATAGGTCATGTTGACTGTAGTTAGGGATGCTGTGCATTTTTTTTATTAATAGCAGATTTTTCATGATATGTTTGGAGGCTTCCATCTAGCCATGCATCAGTGTTGTCACCCATCTGATGACCTCAATGGTCATACTGGTTATAGATGCATCTTACAATACAGACATGGTTAGGATCATCCCTCCATCTATTGTGGAAGGTGTGATCATTTTATCACATTTGGTAGATGATATGGTCATTTTTCCATTCATGGTGGCTGGTTTATGATCTTCCTTCCATTTACAGTTAGTAAAATGATGAGTCTTCCTTTTGTGGAAATGGATTTAGCAATCCATCCATCAATAGACATGGATTTGAATATTTATTTATTTTATTTTACATTTGTTTACCGGGAAAGTTCAACTGGTATAAGACCCGTTTTCAGCGGAGGCTCGGGGAGAAAAGCTCCACATATAGAGATTATACAAAACTTATACAAGAAATTATACAAAACTCATACAAGAAATAATACAAAAAATATACAAGACATACAGTATATCAAAAATTACATTCTATGCTATTATAGCTGACATTTGTATTATATGATCATCTGATATAATCCCTTATTGTAGTGTAGAAATTGTAGTTTCTCAAAGTAAGCTGAGGAAGGGTTTGTAGGGGGTAAACTGGATAGAAAAAGATGAAGTTATGGATTATCTAGACATGAGAGATAGCACAGATTATGAGGTAGTCAGGGAAGAAGAAAAATTATGACCAGAAAAATTTACTTAACCAGGAGTAGTACAGGAGCAAAGCCAGGTGTCATTAAGATGATTTTTAAGAATCTTTTTTAATTGGTTGGTTCTGAAGCTGAGAGGTAGTGAATTCCACCTTGTTGCTACATGATGAGAAAATAGGGAATCCCCTGCCTTATTAGTGGATTTGGACACTTGTAGTAGAGATCTATTGGTAGACCGAAGACTTCAAAGGCTGGAGAATATTTCGAAGGGCAGAGTTTCTTTCAGGTTGCTATACTAGCTTGTGTGCTAAGGTTAATTGTTATAGGATAGAAGTTGTGGGAGTTCTAACCAGGAAGTTTTTTTAAGGATTGGCAGTGGTGGGCATGATGAGGGTAGTTGGTTGCAAATTTAGCTATTTTATTGTAGCATGTTTCAAGTTTAATTAAATCTGTCTTTTTAAAATTGGAGAGAATTGGGGAAACATACAGAAGTGTTTATAGAAGATGGGTTCTAGCAATGACAACCCTAAAGATGCTAGTTAGATACTTTTTTTATTTCTGTAAAGAGTACCTATTTTTTGTGATTTTCTTAATTATTTGTGCTATATGTAGGTCAAATCTTGTTATCTATTATTACTCCTAGTAGTTTTTTTTTGTGAATCTGCATTAATTTTAGTATTATTCCTAGCTGTAATGTAGAAGGTGCTGGGGAGAGGATCTTGTGAGTTGGAAGATCATGAGTTTTGTTTTATTGTGGTTGAGTATGAGCTGATAGTTAGAGACCCATAGCTTGGTATCTGAGAATTATTTTTGGGTTATACCATGGAGATGTTGCAGGTTATTAGCGGTGCGTATAAGTGTTGTGTCATCTGGATATTGGATAGTTGAAGCCAGTTGGGGTAGCATTATGGAGGTTGTTTGCAAAAATAGTGAAAAGTAGCAGCCCAAGAATTGAGCTTTTACTTACTTTTAGTAGATCTTGGCAGGATTTTAGGTTGCTTTTCACAGAATTCAGTTTTGGAGTATTGCTAATGAATATAAACATTTTTATTTGGAGCTGCTTGTAAGGTCATTACTTTTACTTTTCTGATTGGAAGACCCCATGAAATGTTTATCCCAGAGTAAAGGTTAGTTTAAAATTTTAAACTGATCAGTGTTGTATAACGCACACTTTAGACTAATTACACAACTAATCAAGTGCTCAAGTGATCATAGTGGATAGTGCAGTATAGTGGGATTTTTGCCAACTCGTGTTAACGAGTCTGTTTTTTCTCCCTTGCTCTGAAATCTTGGCTTGAGGTTAGTACTTTTAGAGATATGGGGATATCTGGTGGCATATCTTTAAAATACAGCTTAAAATGTTGTTTCATTCCTGCAAGTAATCAAAAAAGAAAACATAGCACAGAATATTTAATATTTGTTCCATGTGCAATTACAAACCAGAACCAGCGTGGTAAAGAATCAGTATATTTAGGGATGTTCTTCTGCAGAGAGGTTCTATGTTTTTATTTGTAAAGTTTTTAAAAAGATTCTGACTTGATGAGTTATTGAAGTCATTTGAGTCCTGACCATCTGTGTATTCAAAGCACTGGCTCACATTATTGAGTAAAAATGAATAATCAGTTATTATATTGGATGGTCCTGCTTCCATTGTAGGTTATAGTCATTCAATGTACAGTTAACCTCATTTGTTTTTGTTTTTACCTTTGTTGAATTATTACTAAGACATACCTCTCGATCTCTTTGTTCAAGAAATATGGACAAAGCCTTAAGTAAAGGGGGTCAAAGGCCCACAAATTGAAGCAGATTTTAAATATTGATTTTATACGCTTACAAAGTTGCTAGAATAACAGGATTTATAGTATGCATTTTCTGAAGGATATGATATATGGAACTCAAAAGTATATCTTTATTTAGTGACTTCAGTCCTCAGTGATTTGCCAGAAAACCACAAATTTTCTGAAAAACAGACCAAAATTATGAGGCAAAAATCTGGACATTCTGCAAAAATATAGACAGCTGAGAGGTAAGACTTAAGACATAGGCAAACATACTACCTGTCAACCTCCTAGCACAAGAAATCTATACAAAGCTAAAAAATAGGGACAAATTCTAAATATTTCTTATAAACTTAGTTGCTAGAACAAATTGATTTGTATAAGCATATACTTTCCACAAGATGTGAAGTCTGAAACTAAATGACTATTATTATTTATTGACTTCAATCCTCAATGACTTGCCTGAAATCCACAAATTGTATGAGGAATAGACCAAAAATCTGCTGCAAAAATCTGGACATTCTGTGAAAATATTGACAGTTGAGAGGTATACATTTATATAAAAGAAAACAAATCATATTAACACATTCCCACTTGCAAACATTATACATCATATATATTCTTTTGTATTTTTTTAATGATTTCAACATTACATAAATTGATTCCTGCCTTCCCTTAAACCTCACACCTCCCCAAAACATTATTCTGCATGCATTTTACTCACAATTTCCATTTTTTCTATGTAATTTGCTCTTACCCTTTTCTAAAGATCCAACTTCTAGTTCTTTTATATCTGTTACAATATTCAGTACTTTAACTATGGTTGGTTTAGACTTTGATTTCCATTTTCTAGTTTTTGTTTTTGACAGCCACCAGAATTTAACTAACAAAGTCTTAACTATATCGAGGCAATTCAGATCTTATATCATAGCTCAAAAAAAAAATGATTTCCTTAGTTATACTCATCTGATCTGCTATTATTTCTGACAGAATACTCTGTATGGAGTTTTTACATATATTGCTATATATCATATAACCTAAGCAACATTGTATACATTATTCAATTTCTGCCTTTTTAAACAAGAAATATCTTTATTAAACTGTCACTTACTACACAGGCAATCATACATTTATATAAATGAAAACAAACCACACTAACACACTCCTAGTTGCAAGCATTTTACATCCTTATAATTGTCCCAATCTTTCTCACTCAGACATTAAATAGCTCATTTAAGTCCTGCCACCTTTTAAACCTCATTCCTCCTTTGTATGTATTGTTTCCACAATTCACATTTTTTCCTATATAGTTTGCTCCAACCCTTTTCTAAAGATCTCAATTCCAGTTGTTTTATCTCTGTTACTGTATTCACTACTTCCAGTATAATTGGTTTAGATTTTGATTTCCATTTTCTAGTAATTGCTTTCTTGGCAGCCACCATTTTTAGACACAGCAAGACCTTACCATCTCTAGGTAATTTCAATTCTTTATCACAGCTCAGAAAAATTATCTCCCTCATCAGACCAATCTGCCCACCCAACATCTCTGACAGTGCTTCCTGCAGGGAATCCTTAAAGTCCGAAATGAAGAAGAAGGCTGGCTAGGCAGAGAGATGTGAGCAAGACAATTTAATAAGCTTGTAAAAATATAAAACTCAGAAAAACAAGATAAGCACTTTCATACACACAGGCACTTCATCAGATCCAAAATTAAAAGAAATTCTACATCAGGTAGCACTTTTCAATCAGTGTCTAAGGTCACGTGACCTTAGTATTGGCTTAATATGGATGACCTAATTCAACCCTTTACCTTGATTTGCCCTAAACAAGTGCATCCACTTAATTTCTACATACTCTGTTTGTGTTTTAATATCACCACATCTAAGCCGTGGTGTATTCAGTTCCAGTACCAAAAATTTAAACCAGTGATTGCTCCCTGCTGTTCTAATGTGTTTTGACAGTGCATTCCTTTCATCACCTTTTGCAATACTATACATATACTCTGTATATCTCTTAAACACCGGTTCATCTTCCCAACATAAAAAACTTTTACAGACCACACAGGATGCATAATACACAACATTTTGACTGCTCCAGTCAGCATAGAGACTGATCTCATAAGCCCTACCTGCGTCAGGGTATATAAACTGTTGTATATTGTGCATCCTTTGTGGTCTGTAAAAGTTTTTGTGCTTAAGAAAGTGATTAATTTGTTTTTTATTTTTATTGGCTGTGTGTAATCATGTGATTTTAAATTTATATATTTAATGGTGTTCTTAATTGAAAATTTGTAATACTGATGAAAGATAATTTCCGAAAGCTTTATTAAAAAACTTTGGCGTTGTTATTCCACGTTATTTTTCTATATTTGTGATATTCATCTACGTGTTTTACTTTACCATGTTCCTGTTGGTTTTTTTGGACTATTCCTTTTTTAATGGCAGCTTCTGTTCTATATTCTATTAAAAACTATACCAGTGCTGATCTTTCATTTAGGCTGCCCTATGTCTTTTTCTTTGCTTATATTCTGATATCAGTCCCTGATAGGGAAGGCAATCTCTAACCCGCAGTCCAAATAAATTCTTGGCGTCTTCCTATTCTATCATCTTTCCCTCTCTAGTTATTTGCACCCAATACCTTGGTTCCTTTGCCAGTTTTCTCCAATAAATTCCAGCCCCCCCCTTGTCTATTGTCTGAATCCCTAATTGCAGTCACCCCTATTGGCAGAATCTCCTTTCTCCATGCCAGTGTTGGTTTAGTTCTTAGAACATGTTCTGCTATTTTATGGATATAATATTCTATATGATTATTGTTATTTTCCTTAGAGGCCTGCATCCAAAATCCCAATCTCTCCTTGTTTCTTGAACGTCTCCTGTTTCGACATCATCCCTTTCCTTTGAATTATAGTTTTCTGCTTGTCCTTTGTATAGGTGTCTTAACTGTGTAGCTCTGAAATACCCCTTTAAATTGGGTAATCTCAGTCTGCCCTGTTCTACTGGAAGAATCATCATATCCTTCTTGACTCTTGCTGTCTTTCCCTCCCAGATAAAGTCCTTCAGCTCTATATTAATTGATATCCATAACTTCTCCTATGGTTGATAAAAATATGCCTGGCCTGTGTATAAGACTAAAGTGACTAAAAACATTTTAACTGCTTGTATCTTACTAGCCATATAGATATAGCATCCATTTTCAGTTTTTGTATTATCTTTTTTTTAGTCTCTTCCCATATATCCCTAGCTGTCACACTAGAATAATTTTTAATCCATACTCCTAAATACTTCATTTTATCATGTCCCCATAAATATGGATATTCCTGAACCAGTTCTTGTGTGGGTATATAATTTACCATTATTGCCTTTGTTTTAGCTTCATTAATTTTGTATCCCCAAAAGATCTGAAATTGTCTCAAAATGTTCCACAACACTGTAATGTCTTTTTCTGATGTTGTCAGGTATAAAATAATATAATCTGCAAATAAAGCCATAATTTCTTGACTACCATACCAGTTGTATCCTTGAATTTCTGAGTCCTTTATTTTCTTTGCCAGTGGTTCTCAATATAATGCAAATAATAAAGGGGAAAGAGGACACATCTGTCTGGTTCCTCTGCTCAAGCAGAAATTATCAGGGAGGACCCCACCCACTTTACTTTTCACCTTCAATCCCTCATATATCCTCTTAATCAATGTTAATTTTTTTTCAGGAAATGCAAATGCTTCCATTACCCTGGTCATAAAGTCCCAGCTTACTCTGTCAAATGCTTTCTCTGCATCAAGACCCACCAATAACAATAGTATTTTCTTACATTCTGCTTCCTTTTGGATCATCAGTGTTCTGTTTATTTTGTCAAATGTTTGCCTGCCTTCTACAAAACCACATTGATCCTTATCTATCAGTTTTTGCATAACCTTTGCCATTCGTTTAGCCATTATAGACATGAATACTTTATAATCATGGTTTAGTATTGAAATGGGCCTGTATGAAGCTGGATCTGATGGATCTTTAGCCCCCTTTAGGTATTATAGCTGCCACCACTTTCTTCCAGGATGTTGAAACTTCTCCTCCTCCTAATATACCGTTAAACAAAATCTTCAAGATCTCTATCAGTTTTTCCACTATTAACTTCCAAACTTCCACAGGAATACCATCTATTCCTGGGGACTTTCCTGTATATTGGTTATGCATCACAATTGTTATGTCATCTCCTCCTATCTTAACAGTTAGTAATTGAGCCTCATCTACTTCTAACCTTGGCATATTTATTTCTTCCATAAACATTTCCATTTGTATTTTTCTTGATTTTTATATTTCTCTGCTTTATAGAGACTCTCATAGAATTTTCAAAATGTTTCTAATACCGCTACAGGATCTCTTGTTACCTTCAATGTTATAGGCTCCCTAAGTTTGGCGACAACCCTTTCTACTTTCTGTTGCCTGAGTCATTGTGGTAAAAGTTTTTGTACTCTAGTGTTATTATCAAAAACAGTTACTTAACACCAGTCTTCCTAAGCTCATGCATATCATTGAGGTAATCCCTTATTTTTTGGCTAGCATTCTGCAGTTGATCCTCTTCTTGTTCTGTGAGATTCCTCCTATTCTGCAGTATTTTAACATTTGCCAATCCCTCTAAACAATTCTTGTTACTTCTTAACCATAGCTCCCTTTCTTTTATTTCTGCCATATTTTTAAACTCCACCTTAATTTGATCCCATTTCCTAGCTATATTTTCAGAAGAAATTTCTGTCCTGTCTAACAGCTCCTGAATAATCTCCACTAATCATTCCTTAAATTCCTATTTTTTCAACAGATAGGTGGGAATTCTAAATGGTTTGTATTAGTTCTTAACCATATCTCTTTTTCTTTTGTTTCTACCTTCTTCTTAAATTCCACTTTCATTTTATCCCATTCACTTCCCTAATAACTCTTGAATAATTTATATCACCCATTCCCTAAATTCCTCTATTTTGTTAGGTAGGTGGGGAAGAGCCAGTGTCTTATTTTTGCTTTATTACCCTGAAATTTTTATCATATTTGTTACTGGCACATGATCTGAAATTTTATTGGATGTGTGTTTAAGCTTTCAATTAAATTCATGTGTTCTGGTGAAAAAAAAATGTTTCTAGTATAGCCCAGATTCTACCTTGTACTAGTTAGTACCTTGCAGAATAATAGGTAAATTCTCTCCTAGTTCCTACTACTGAATTCACATCTTCCATACCAAATATTTTCTAAATTGTTTCAGAAATCTACCCCATTTTGTTATATGTTCCCTTCTGGGTCCCCCAAATACATCCTCACTGATGCAAATCAAATTCCAGTCCTCACCTATAAGTAATATTCTATGCTGAAAGCTGATTGTTTCTCCCCAAAATTTCTTAAGCTCCATAATAGTAGTTTTAGGTACAATATGCATACATGCCAGCATAATCCCCCTACCTTGCCAAAAGGTTCATGCTACCTCAAATCTGTCATTACTATATGTTTTTCCTTTTCTGTCACTATTGCAGTTAATCTAGCACTTAGTATAAGTACTCCCCTTTTCCTTTGTCCCTGATACTCTGCTGAGTATCCCTCCTGAAATCCTTTCTTTATCAAATTTAATGACACATAATATTTATGAAGCACTCTTTTCTTGCATGGGATCTAAACTTTTAACTGTACAGTCAATTCTAAAATGTAGCTTTAACTTTAAATTTTACATTCTGCAAACTAGCAAAACATCATTTAATATATGTGAATGCCTTTTTGTCTCTGTTTTTATCAAGATATTATTTATGCATTGCAGCACTTTACTATCATGATTCATTTGTCAGTTTTGTAACTGTAAACCCTTCATTCTGCGAATTAACTTGACTGTCATTTCTGGTATACCATTTTTTTCTCACTGGCCACACCCAATATGTCTTTTTGAGCACTTCATCTCTGTCAGCTGAACTGGAAATTATTTTATCTTTAACCCATAAATCTGCATGTTATTGTTGTAACCAATTCGTCAAATTCTGTACATTTGCACAATCTACTACATTCAAATTCTTACAAGTGTCGGTTATATGCACTATTGTACATTCTGTAGAATTTTTATTTTTCTATAAAATCTTTTTACTGAAGTCTAAAATAGGATATAAATTTGAAGACATGCCCATACATAGTACAAAGCTGTTACACTTCAAGCTGTTAATTGCTATAATCTTTGACCCTTAAATGCTGAAAAAACTGCATTTGTGTCCTCTAGTAAAGATCTGTTTGTAACTGAAATTGATTTGTCTGTATTAATCAGTACATTATTCCATAATTTGTCTATAAACAATAAAAGATTGTCATTTCTTTTAACCTTAAACAATGACAGATAAATATTCTAGTTTGGTGCTGGACTGCCTCACCCTTTATAGGTACACTGAAAATCCTTTTTATAGAATTAACAATAACACTGACTTGAACTATGGAATGCTTTTTTTCTTTATTTTTTCCCTAAAATACTAGTAGTAACATTGACTTGAGGTAAGATATACATTTTTCTTTACTTTACCCTGAAATCTGTATATCATCTATGCTGACATTTACTTTATCAGTCTGATCAAATCTGCACTCTGATTCCTTTTATTCCCCCTCAGTGCAATATTTGCACTGGCTTCTGAAAATAAGAAACTAGAATTTTTTACATTCTGAAGATTTGTATTTGAAAGAATGTGAACTTGAGACATAGCAATTTTTTTATTGGTCTGGAAATCTGCATGTTACATATACTGCCTGTGTTTACATCTGTATTTACAATACTGCTATTTAACTGTACTTTGATTTACATGTAAACTAGAATTTATTACATTCTGAACATTAATAACATGAACCTGATATATTGCAAATGTTTTCTTTATGTTTGGTTGGGAAATCAGCATGTTACATACACTGAATGTGTTGACATCTGTATGTGCAATAGTGGGACTTAACTCTGTATTTGGAATTGCATGTGCTGTAGCATTTTCACTAAATTCTGAAGACTGTAAGCAAGAATGTGTGTTATTTAAGTCTGAAACCATACTGACAGAAGCAGACTCATTCTGCAACTCATGAGACAGTGTGTCTGTTGCAGCATGCTTATGTAATTTAACCCTTTTGTGTCTTGAAAGATGTAACATTCCTGATCTAACAAACTTTAAATTTAAATAAACATTTCTAGAACACAGTTTTTTAGACTGTTTTACCCAATTTTTAACTTTAAACCAAATATTTACTGATGCCTTTACTGTAGAAGTATTGTTTGACAATTTATACAGTGTAATTTAACTGATGTATTTAAACTTTTCTGATAATTAGTCTAATTTAGCTAAAAGGGGTGGCCACGATGGTGCAATGGTTAGCATTGTCACCTCACAGCAAGAGGTTTTCCGGTTTGATCCTCGACTGGGGTGCCTTCTGTGTGGAGTCTGCATGTCCTCCCTGTGGTCACGTGGGTTTCCTCTGGGTGCTCCAGTTTCCTCCCAAAGACATGTAGTAGGTGGATTGGACACTCTAAATTGGCCCTAGGTGTAAGTGCACGTGTGTGTACCTTCTGTGGAAGATTGGGTGCCGGGCTGGCAACTCGACACTGTAAAACTCCACTGTCAATCATGAGTGAACAGGTGATCCGCTGTGGTGACCCCTAACTGGGAAAAAGCAGAAGAAGAAGTCTAAATTAGCTAAAAAATGTGATTAATGTGTTGTCATCTGCAGCTCTTTAAACTTTTTCTTTCTTTTTGGCTGTGTGACATCACACTGGAAATTTGAAAGTTTGTGGAGATGGTGAAGTAAGTTGCTGTTAATTGGATGATGTTTTTATGTTCTAAAGAAACACTGCTGAAGTTTATAGATTTTATGAAGTACTGCTGGTCTATTGATGTTCTTTGAGACTTTTCCTGAAGTAGTGTTTTGAATAAACATTGGTGCTCTACAATCAAACAGCTGCAATTACTGTAATGTAGAGGTATGTTGTCTACTCTGGCTGTTTTCTGATTGGTTTAGATCTGGAATATTAGTGGTGTCTTACCACAAAAGGTTTGCTCTGTGAGGAGAAACTGTAGTGCTGTCAGCTGTGGCCTTATTCTGTATGGAGTTTACAGTCTCTTGTCTGGAAAAACACTGGTGTCCTGTTGAAAAGTCCATTATGAAGCTTTTGCTGTAGTTATTGATAGACTGGAAAAATGTCACTGTAAACTGTTAACAAAAAATATGTTGCAATAATGAAACCTTGAAGTTAAGCTGGCTGCTAGACTTGAAACTGTACTTGAAAGGGTTGCTCACTACTTCTGTCACTGTTGAAGTTCTGAAGATGTTTTTGGAATGAACACTAGTACATGTAGTCTGACTGCTGGAAAGATTGCTTTGAATAAAACACTGCTATTATGTTGTTTGCTGTGTATAACACATGTAGTCTGACTACTGATGCAAGGTTGCTATGGGGTTTTGGGACTTAATTTTACTGCTTCCCCCCATTCATAGTGGCTTGTCACTGAAAAAATTGATAAGACTGTAGTACAGTGGATTTAACTGGAAACAACTGAAATGAGACTGGAATGAATGTCTTTATTTATTACTCAAACTTGTGCTGAACAGGTGCCAGTCTGTCATTTATGGGCCAAGTCTTTTTATACTTTTCATAATGTATTCTGCACATGCTGTAGTTCAGTTAAAATGCTCTATTAGATGTTAATATCTGATTACTGTCTCCAATAACAGTGCTGATGAACAATAGCAGTTTATAGAAATTCTGGAATGCTGGATAAGAGTAACAGTGCTAATAAATATCCCAAACTTCTGCATGTATATTCTGATTCTCCTGAATAATATCAACTGAAACATTATTTTCCTCCTGAATAGTATGGATATTTAACCTGACTTCTGTACTCAGGCCTGAGTGTCTGTACTGTAAAGACCATTTGCATATTAGTCCAAAAACTAACTTAACTGACTCAACTGACCGTGTCTGAAGTATTTCTTAATAATACCAAAATCCTGTAATGTTTTACATGCCTCTTTAGCCTTGGTTTCCAAGCCATGTCTGCATGTACCTCACAGTGCCTAACTGTCTATTCTTTATCTACCATTCCATTGCAAGTACACATATCTTTCCCTTGAGAAAGAACATTCTATAGCTTTCCCTGAAAACTTATTTTTGCACATCTCATGCTTAGCCAGCAAGATTATCTTTTCCTTTTTTCAGAACTGTCTTTCCCTGAAACTGAATGCATACATAAAAACACAAGTCTGACTCTATATTTTCAGGCCTTTTATTCTACCTTAATGTACTACAGTGAACTCAGTAAGAATAAAGTGAAAACCCTCAGTCTAACACAACACTAATGACATGAAGTGGAGTTTACACTTTTCAGCCCGCCACAAGTTTAACAGAGTCAACAAAAGTCCAATCATTTCCCTTTTTCTTGCAAAGCCATATTTTACAAATGTGATTGATGTTTTATAATCTCACATTTAGGTTCATATGTTGATAGGTGTGTACTAGGCTAATGGCCCTGGAGCCTTCACAAGCCTATCCCATAGGATTACCCTGGCATTGTGCCACCCGATCTTAGTTCTCAGTGCCTCTGTTGAGTAGAGCAACTGGAGTGATCCCCGGGGTGAATTTTCTATTTCCCATCCACTCATCAAGATCCCTCTTGAAGAGGGACAGTGAGGTGCTCTGTTTGACATGATGGGAAGTCTATTCCATAGCATGGGCAGTCTCTGGGTTATGAACCTGTCCCTCCAGCTTGTTCTGTTGATTGTGGTAATGAGGTTGAGGTCTCTGGAGTGTGTGGTGTGGAGGGATGGGGATTTCTTTAGATGTAGTATTTCTAACAGAGCTGGGTCAGACCTGGCTTTGTAAGTCAAGCAGAGATTGCCTCTAAATAGGCGATAGGAGACAAAGAATAGTTGGAGTTTTTTGAGTCTGTCCATATAGGACAAATGTTTAAGGCCTAGGATCCTCTTTGTGAGGTACGTTTGCAGCCTCTTCAGTTGTTGGAGGTGTCTAGTGAGGTACATGCCAAATGAGGCATTGTACTCAATGATTGGCCTAATGAGGGAAGAGTAGAGGAAGACAATGACTTCTTTCTTCCTGGATGCAAAACCCTTAGTAATGAGATGTGCCACATAGAAGGACTTTCTGACCACAGTGGCAATGTGGTGAACGAAAGAGAGGTTGCTGTCAACCTGTGTCCCCAGATCTCTTGTAATGCCTTCTGTGTTCAGTGGACTACCATCAATGTGGTAATTCATGGGAACCAGGTTTTTTCCAAAGGGGATGACAGCACATTTTTTGGCATTGAGCTTAAGGCCATGGTTCTGACACCAGTCATTGATCTCAGTGAAGCCTTTCTGTAGGATATCAACATCACTTGGGGAGTTAATAATAGCTCCCAACATGCAATTGTCTGTGAATTTTGTCAGCCAGAGTCCCTTCGTGTTGGTCTGGAGTTCAGAGAAGCACATACCAAATAGGAGAGGACCCAGAAACAAACCCTGCGGGGCTCCACTCATGACTGGCTGGCAGTTTGACTTGGAGTCAGCTACTTTCACATTGTGGGTTCTATCTGTGAGCCAGTTTGCAACTTACCTAGTGATATAGGGGTTGATGCCTAGCTTACTGAGTTTTTCTATGATTTCTGAGTAGGGAATGGTATCAAAGGCCTTGGCCAGATCAAGGTAGGCTGTATGAACCAGCTTGCCATCATCCACAGCTCTGGTGACTGACTCAAAGAAGTTGACCAGGTTGAGCAGGCATGATCTGCCTTTCACAAAAACAAACTGTGTGGAATCCAAAGTTTGGAGATTCCCTAAATCCTTGTTTATTAGGTCCATGATGATGCATTCCATAGCTTTGTATATCAGACTCATCAGGCTAATGGAGTAATAGATCCCAGGGTCTGTAGTTGCTCCTCCTTTGTGGAGAGGGATGACTGTAGCAGTATGCCATTCGGTAGGGACAAAGCCTGAGGTGTGGCTGTGATTGAACAGGGTACACAGGCAAGGTGCCAGTTCACTCTGTAGTTCATGTAGAACATAACCAGGGATATTGTCAGGTCCCATAGAAGCTGTATTCTTGGCCTTGGACAGTGCTGTTTTAACCTGTCAGCAGTAATACTGGGTGTGCCTGGCATTCTACTGGTATTGCGATTGGTCCTTTGACGGCGGGAGAGAGAGGGGTAAAGTTGGCACTGAATCTGTCGGCCAGTATATTGGCAATATCTGTTTGTTTGGTATAGGAGATACTATTGTGCAATTGCTAAGAACAAATCTGGGTATTGCTATGGAGATTCTTTACATAACTATAGAAGGCCTTGTGGTTGTCTTTACTATCTGCTGCAATTGTGTTTTCATAGCTAGCTTTAGAGGATTTGATGAGGGATCTCAACTTTTTGTTGAGGCTGATAAGGGAGTTTTTCCAGTCTTGGGACTTCACCTTATTTTGTATCAGTTTCCTCCTTCTGTTGTACCATTTGTTTAAGGCAGGGGACCACCAGATTGGCTTCCTTTTTTTGGAGGAGAGCATCTTGGTTCTATTGGGTACGGCAAGATCCATGCATTTGCGTATGTGTTCGTACAGTGAATTGGTGTATGATTCAGCAGTCATGTAACTATTCTCTATTTGCATAGGTGCCATGAATTTAGCCACCTCTGTTTTTAGGAGCTCAAAGTTATCTTTGGAGAAGTTTTTCATGGTGGTTACCTTTGCAGGAGTGTGTGTGTGTGTGGGATGTGGATTTCCAAGGTGATTAGTTTGTGGTCAGAGCTAACCAGGGAGGAGTTGACTACTGGTGTAGAGCAATGGTCACCCATGTTAGTAATGACCAGGTCAAGAATGCTGCTACCTCTAGTGGGGGTAAGAACAAGCTGGCCCAGGGCATTGGAATTAATTAGGAGTTTTTCCAGTTAATGGAGGGGTATTTGAAGTCGCCCAGTATGAGTGTGTTAGATTGGACTCTAATATTCTCCACGGTGCTTAGGAACATGGAGTGTGAGTCTTGGGACATGGTTGGGGACCTATAGCAGGCTACGACATGAATCGCTGTCTTACCTAATGTTAGCTGCACCTGAAGTATCTCTGATGCATTATGTTGGGATACCTGTATGGAGGTGTGCACATCCTTTATGAAAATGGAAACATCACCACCTTTGGAGCTTCAGTCCAAGTTCTGGGGCCGAAAGGTGTGGAATGCGTTATAGCCTGGTAGTGCAGAGGTACTTTCTGCTGCCTTGAACCAGGTCTCTGTTACAGCACAAATGTCAGTGTTCTCCATTTTAAGGAGTGCTTCGAGTAAGTGCATTTTGAGATTTAGACTTCTAGCGTTGAGCAGCATGACCCCCAGACTGCATTTTTTGTAGCTGTTATGGTGGTAATTTGGTCTTTGGAACACCACCTAAAAAAAGGCACTATAGGGGTGGCAAAACCCTTGGCCAGTATCCAGAAGCCCATGGATGACAGATGCAGGCCATCTCTGGCAAAGCATTGGGGTCTGTCAGTCATGTCATCCCAGGCAGAAAGACACTGGATCCCCTTAGAATGACACCAGAAACTTAGCCAATTTTTGAAATCAATCATTTTCTGCTTGTACTATGGTATCATTCTAGGTGATGGTAGGTGGCTGCTCAGGGCTAGGGTCATACTCACCCAGGCTACATAATCCAAGAGCTCCTCCATATCTTTTCATGTAGTCCAGGGAGGTATGTCTCAGGTCATTCACACCCACATGTACAATGACAGAGTCATATTTGTACCTGTTGTTGAGGGACCTGAGTGCATGCATTATGTGGTGGATCCTGACACCTGACAGACAGCTGCCTGTTACTTTCTCCTTATTCATCCTAGTGAGTGGGACATCAGTGTGCCTCACTATTGAGTCACTAATGACTAGTATGTTGGGTATGCTGTTTTGCCTTAGGGACTTTGGTTGAGTGGCACACTATTTAGGAGAATTATGTGTCTCGTGATTAGTGTTGTGTTGTGGTGGTCAAGTGTGTTTCTGCCTTGGAGGTCTCTGTTGTTTGGGTAGATATTTATTGAGAGTCTCCATGAAGGTGGGTGTGTGGTTTGTGTTCTTATGTGAAGGCAGTGCTGCTGTGTGTTCTGGAGGGCTATGTGTTCCATGTGGTGTGGTGCAAGTGTTGACCTTCTCCTCTTGACCAGCTATTCCGGTCTTGGCTGGAGAGTGCGTGGCTTCCAATTTGGATATATAAGTGCATCTTTTGCAAGTCTGAGTGTTGGGAGGTAAGAGGAGAGGGTTGTCAGTGTACATGAGGCGGTTGCTACATTGCCGCAGGATGCCATAGTTCACCAGGTAAATAGGAGAAAGCACAGGGAACTGACTTTTAGACATGCCTGGAAGGGTGGGGATTAATAATAAGTACTGGATCTGTTTCCTTGTAGAACGTTTAGTTCTGGTAGCACTTTTGTGTGCTACAATAATTGCTACAAGAAGTCTGGTAAAGTGCTAGACTAATAAGCTAGTAAAGTGCAGGAGAGGAGAGAACTAGCAGATCTAAGGAAAAAATTGAAGAGCAGACTTTATAGCACTGCTCAAAAGCTTACAAACAGTCTTGGATACAGCAAATCTGTATATGGATTAGACTAGTTACAGGAAAGGCGTGAAAAAAGTGCAAACATGGGCTTTTAAACCAGAAAGTTGAAAGAGATGGAAAAACTGCCCAAACGGCCAATAAACTACAATTTCTGGGCCAGAAACCACTCATCTTGTGGTAGATAGGCTACATAGTGCTTACCACTCCCACTGATAAGCTAGAAGGCTTCCCTCCAACACAGAAGGGCTTGGGGGGCTCAGAAGCTTACATACAGTCCTGGATACAGCAAATCTGTATCTGGACTAATCTAGGTACAGGAAAGGCAGGAAACAAATGTAAACATGGGCATTTAAACCAGAAAGTTGAAAGAGATGGAAAAATTGCCCAAACAACCAATAAACTACAATTTCTGGGCCAGAAACCACTCCTCTTGTGGTAGAGAGGCTACCTAGTGCTTACCACTCACACTGATAAGCTAGAAGGCTTCCCTCCAACACAGAAAAGCTTGGGGGACTGAGAAGCTTACAAACAGTTGTGAATGTAGGTAATCTGTATATGGAATAGACTAGGGCCAGAAACCACTCCTCTTGTGGTAGATAGGCTACCTAATGCTTACTACTCCTACTGATAAGCTAGAAGGCTTTCCTCCAACACAGAAAGGCTTGAGGGGTTCAGAAGCTTTCAAACAGTCCTGGATACAGCAAATCTGTATCTGGACTAGACTAGTTACAAGACAGGTGGGAAACAAGTGCAAATGTAGGCTTTTAAACCAGAAAGTTGAAAGAGATGCAAAAACTGCCCAAACGGCCAATAAACTACAATTTCTGGGCCAGAAATCACTCCTCTTGTGGTAGATAGGCTACCTAATGCTTACCACTCCCACTGATAAGCTATAAGGCTTCCATCCAGCACAGTAATGCTTGGGGGGCTCAGAAGCTTACAAACAGTCCTGGATACAGCATATCTGTATCTGGACTCGACTAGTTACAGGAAAGGCGGAAAACAAGTGCAAATGTGAGATTTTAAACCAAAAAGTTGAAAGAGATGGAAAAACTGCCTAAGGACCCAATGAACTACAATTTCTGGGCCAGAAACCACTCCTCTTGTGGTAGCTAGGTTACCTAGTGCTTACCACTCCCACTGATAAGCTAGAAGGCTTCCCTCCAACACAGAAAAGCTTGTGGGGGCTCAGAAGCTTACATACAGTCCTGAATACAGCAGATTTGTATCTGGACTAGACTAGGGCAAGAAACCACTCCTCTTATGGTAGCTTGGCTACCTAGCACTTACCACTCCAACTGATAAGCTAGAAGGCTTCCCTCCAACACAGAAAGGCTTGGGGGGGCTCAGAAGCTTACAAACAGTCCTGGATACAACAAATCTGTATCTGGACTAGTCTAGTTATAGTAAAGGTGGGAAACAAATGCAAACATTGGCTTTTAAACCAGAAAGTTGAAAGAGATGGAAAAACTGTCTAAGGACCCAATGAACTACAATTTCTGGGCAAGAAACCACTCCTCTTGTGGTAGCTAGGTTACCTAGTGTTTACCACTACCACTGATAAGCTAGAAGGCTTCCCTCCAACACAGAAAGGCTTGTGGGGGGGGGGGGCTCAGAAGCTTACATACAGTCCTGGATACAGCAGATTTGTATCTGGACTAGACTAGGGCCAGAAACCACTCCTCTTATGGTAGCTAGGCTACCTAGCACTTACCACTCCAACTGATAAGCTAGAAGGCTTCCCTCCAACACAGAAAGGCTTGGGGGCTCAGAAGCTTACAAACAGTCCTGGATACAACAAATCTGTATCTGGACTAGTCTAGTTATAGTAAAGGCAGAAAACAAATGCAAACATTGGCTTTTAAACCAGAAAGTTGAAAGAGATGGAAAAACTGCCTAAGGACCCAATAAACTTCAATTTCTGGGCCAGAAACCCCTCGTCTTGTGGTAGCTAGGCTATCTAGTGCTTACCACTCCAACTGATAAGCTAGAAGGCTTCCCTTCAACACAGAAAGGCTTGAGGGGCTCAGAAGCTTACAAACAGTCCTGGATACAACAAATCAGTATCTGGGCTAGTCTAGTTACAGTAAAGGCGGGAAACAAATGCAAACATTGGCTTTTAAACCAGAAAGTTGAAAGAGATGATAAAACTGCCTAAGGACCCAATAAACTACAATGTCTGGGCCAGAAACCTATCCTCCTGTGGTAGCTAGGCTATCTAGTGCTTACCACTCCAACTGATAAGCTAGAAGGCTTCCCTTCAACACAGAAAGGCTTGAGAGGCTTAGAAGCTTACAAACAGTCCTGGCTACAGCAGATTTGTATCTGGACTAGACTAGGGCCAGAAACCACTCCTCTTATGGTAGTTAGGCTACCTAGCACTTACCACTCCAACTGATAAGCTAGAAGGCTTCCCTCCAACACAGAAAGGCATGGGGGGGGGCTCAGAAGCTTACAGACAGTCCTGGATACAACAAATCTGTATCTGGACTAGACTAGTTACTGGAAAGGTGGGAAACAAGTGCAAACGAGGGCTTTTAAACCAGAAAGTTGAACGAGATGGAAAAACTACACAAACAGCCAATAAACTACAATTTTTGGGCCAGAAACTGCTCATCTTATGGTAGAAAGGCTACCTAGTGCTTACCACTCCCACTGATAAGCTAGACAGCTTCCCTCTGACACAGAAAGGTTTCTGGGGCTCAGAATCTTACAAACAGTCCTGGATACAGCAAATCTGTTTCTGGACTAGACTAGGGTCAGAAACTACTCCTCTTGTGGTAGCTAGGCTACCTAGCACTTACCACGTGAACTGATAAGCTAGAAGGCTTCCGTCTGACACAGAAAGGCTCGGGGGGGGGGTCAAAATTTTACAAACAGTCTGGGATACAGCAAATCTGTTTCTGGACTAGACTAGTTAAGGAAAGGTGGAAAACAAGTGCAAATGCAGGCTTTTAAACCAGAAAGTTGAAAGAGATGAAACAAAATTGCCCAAACAGTCAATAAACTAAATTTTCTGGGCCAGAAACCACTCTGCTTGTGGTAGATAGACTACCTAGTGCTTACCATTCCCACTGATAAGCTAGAAGGCTTCCCTCCAACACAGAAAAGCTTGTGGGGGCTCAGAAGCTTACATACAGTCCTGAATACTGCAGATTTGTATCTGGACTAGACTAGGGCCAGAAACCACTCCTCTTATGGTAGCTTGGCTACCTAGCACTTACCACTCCAACTGATAAGCTAGAAGGCTTCCCTCCAACACAGAAAGGCTTGGGGGGGCTCAGAAGCTTACAAACAGTCCTGGATACAACAAATCTGTATCTGGACTAGTCTAGTTATAGTAAAGGTGGGAAACAAATGCAAACATTGGCTTTTAAACCAGAAAGTTGAAAGAGATGGAAAAACTGTCTAAGGACCCAATGAACTACAATTTCTGGGCAAGAAACCACTCCTCTTGTGGTAGCTAGGTTACCTAGTGCTTACCACTACCACTGATAAGCTAGAAGGCTTCCCTCCAACACAGAAAGGCTTGTGGGGGGGGGGGCTCAGAAGCTTACATACAGTCCTGGATACAGCAGATTTGTATCTGGACTAGACTAGGGCCAGAAACCACTCCTCTTATGGTAGCTAGGCTACCTAGCACTTACCACTCCAACTGATAAGCTAGAAGGCTTCCCTCCAACACAGAAAGGCTTGGGGGCTCAGAAGCTTACAAACAGTCCTGGATACAACAAATCTGTATCTGGACTAGTCTAGTTATAGTAAAGGCAGAAAACAAATGCAAACATTGGCTTTTAAACCAGAAAGTTGAAAGAGATGGAAAAACTGCCTAAGGACCCAATAAACTACAATTTCTGGGCCAGAAACCCCTCGTCTTGTGGTAGCTAGGCTATCTAGTGCTTACCACTCCAACTGATAAGCTAGAAGGCTTCCCTTCAACACAGAAAGGCTTGAGGGGCTCAGAAGCTTACAAACAGTCCTGGATACAACAAATCAGTATCTGGGCTAGTCTAGTTACAGTAAAGGCGGGAAACAAATGCAAACATTGGCTTTTAAACCAGAAAGTTGAAAGAGATGATAAAACTGCCTAAGGACCCAATAAAATACAATGTCTGGGCCAGAAACCTATCCTCCTGTGGTAGCTAGGCTATCTAGTGCTTACCACTCCAACTGATAAGCTAGAAGGCTTCCCTTCAACACAGAAAGGCTTGAGAGGCTTAGAAGCTTACAAACAGTCCTGGCTACAGCAGATTTGTATCTGGACTAGACTAGGGCCAGAAACCACTCCTCTTATGGTAGTTAGGCTACCTAGCACTTACCACTCCAACTGATAAGCTAGAAGGCTTCCCTCCAACACAGAAAGGCATGGGGGGGGGCTCAGAAGCTTACAGACAGTCCTGGATACAACAAATCTGTATCTGGACTAGACTAGTTACTGGAAAGGTGGGAAACAAGTGCAAACGAGGGCTTTTAAACCAGAAAGTTGAACGAGATGGAAAAACTACACAAACAGCCAATAAACTACAATTTTTGGGCCAGAAACTGCTCATCTTATGGTAGAAAGGCTACCTAGTGCTTACCACTCCCACTGATAAGCTAGACAGCTTCCCTCTGACACAGAAAGGTTTCTGGGGCTCAGAATCTTACAAACAGTCCTGGATACAGCAAATCTGTTTCTGGACTAGACTAGGGTCAGAAACTACTCCTCTTGTGGTAGCTAGGCTACCTAGCACTTACCACGTGAACTGATAAGCTAGAAGGCTTCCCTCTGACACAGAAAGGCTCGGGGGGGGGTCAGAATTTTACAAACAGTCTGGGATACAGCAAATCTGTTTCTGGACTAGACTAGTTAAGGAAAGGTGGAAAACAAGTGCAAATGCAGGCTTTTAAACCAGAAAGTTGAAAGAGATGAAACAAAATTGCCCAAACAGTCAATAAACTAAATTTTCTGGGCCAGAAACCACTCTGCTTGTGGTAGATAGACTACCTAGTGCTTACCATTCCCACTGATAAGCTAGAAGGCTTCCCTCCAACACAGAAAGGCTTGGAGGGCTCAGAAGCTTACATACTGTCCTGGATACAGCACATCTGTATCTGGAGTAGACTAGTTACAGGAAAGGCAGGAAACAAGTGCAAATGGGGGCTTTTAAACCAGAAAGGTGAAAGAGATGGAACAACTGCCCAAACAGCCAATAAACTACAATTTCTGGGGCCAAAACCACTCCTCTTGTGGTAGATAGGCTTCCTAGTACTTACCACTCCCACTAATAAGCTAGAATGCTTCTCTTCAACACAGAAATCTTGGGGGGCTCAGAAGCTTGCAAAAAGTCCTGGATACAACAAATCTATATCTGGACTAGACTAGGGTCAGAAACCACTCCTCTTGTGGTAGCTAGGCTACCTAGCACTTACCACTTGAACTGATAAGCTAGAAGGCTTCCCTCTGACACAGAAAGGCTTGGGGGGGCTCAGAATTTTACAAACAGTCCGGGATGCAGCAAATCTGTTTCTGGACTAGACTAGTTACAGGAAAGGTGGGAAACAAGTGCAAATGCAGGCTTTTAAACCAGAAAGTTGAAAGAGATGAAACAAAATTGCCCAAACAAACAATGAACTAAAATGTCCGGGCTAGAAGCCACTCCGCTTGTGGTAGATAGACTACCTACTGCTTACCACTCCCACTGATAAGCTAGAAGGCTTCCCTCCAACACAGAAAAGCTTGGAGGACTCAGAAGCTTGCAAACAGTCCTGGATACAACAAATCTGTATCTGGACTAGACTAGACAGGAAGGCAGGAAACAAGCTTTTTTTTTTTTTTTTACAGAAAATCAGCTAAAACAGCACTTGAGTATGTAGCAATATTAAAGCAAATACAGTTTAAATAAATGCAATTTATTCAAACTGTATTCTGAACTGAATTCACTTATTGTTTTATTCAACTCTGAACAGTTAAAAAGTGCCAAAAATATACTTATCAGCTCTAAATTTCCAAATTGTTTGAGAAGCACACTCAGTCAGAACACAAGGAGATTCTAGGAATGTTTTTTTTTAGAGTAAAGTGGAAAGAGAGAAAGGAGGAACAGAAGATACTAGACTGGGAGGACTGCCCCAGATCAAATTTACAGCAGGTGCAGAAAAACTGCAAAGCCATCAAGTATAAGAACAAGTTACCCATAGGGAGGGAGGGTGGGAACAAAATGCAGGCACCAAGAAAGGCAACATCAAGCAAATTAATAAATGCAGCAGTTTTGTTGACTATCACTGATAACAGATTAAGTTCCAAAAATATACTTCTAGGCTTTCAGTATCCAGATGTCTATAGAATCTGTCACAACTAGGCCACAAAGAGCAGCTAAGATACTGATAATGTCTCATAGAATTGAACTCCTTATACAGTAGTATAAAGGAGAACTTAAGAGCCTCAGGGAATCAGGTAACACAAAAAGCCGTGCTCACACCTTGGATAGGCTGGCTTCAAAAGAAGGTAGACAACCCCTGCTATGAAACCATCTGAACAGGATCTAGACAGTGACCAGAAATATCAAGCAAATAAATAACAACTCTACAGTTTTGTTAACTATCAGTAAAACAGAAAACAAAATGCAGACACCAAGAAAAGCAATCTTAAGCAAATTAATAAGTGCAGCAGTTTTGTTGACTATCATTGATAACAGATTAAGTGCCAAAAAATATACTTATAGACTTTCAGTATCCAGTTGTCTATTGAATCAGTCATAGCTAGCCCACAAAGAGCAGCTAAAATACTGATACTGTCTCACAGAATTTTAACTCCTTATACAGTAGTATAAAGGAAAACTTAAGAGCCTCAGGGAATCAGATAACAGAAAAAGCTGTGCTCACACCTTGGATGGGCTGGCTTCAAAAGATGGTAGACAACCCCCCGCTATGAAACCAGCTGAACAGGATCTAGACAGTGACCAGAAATATCAAGCAATTAAATAACAGCACTACAGTTTTGTTAACTATCAGTAAAACAGAAAACAAAATACATACACCAAGAAAAGCAATCTCAAGCAAACTAATAAATGCAGCTGTTTTTGTTAACTAAAACAAAAAGCAGGTACCAAGAAAATCAATCTCAAGCCAATGAATAAATGTAGGAGTTTTGTTAATTAAAACATAATGCAGATACCAAGAAAAGCAATCTCAAGTGAATTAATAATTGCAGCCATAACTTTCAACCTGAAAATATCAAAAATCTTGACAAAGACCCATGAAAAAAGGTACAAATCTGTACACTGATTAACATAAAATTTAGATACATAACTATGTTCATAGGTTCATAGGTTCATACTAGGCTATCTGCCCTAGGGCATTTATAAGCCTAGCCAGAGAGTGTGTGTGTGTGTGTGTGTAACCCCACCCACTCCAATGGAATTGTGGGATATCAAGAACAGACTATCAAATATGGCCCCAGAAACAGTTTAAATTATATGGTGCACTTAGAAGTGAAAAGGGTTAGATGGTATGTAAAATGCACGTTTTCATCTAAATAAGAAGACTGTCACTGTAAAATCTGGCACTGTTTAATGTCTGTGATTCTCCCTGCATTATCCCAAAATTCATAACCACCTTGGGGGACGCAGCATTTTTTTTTCAAACAAAATTAGGACACCCTTAAAAATCAGGGACAGTTAACAGAAATGTATGTAACTGATTTACACAAATGTTCCAATAACTTCAAAACAAAGAATAATTTGGGCCAACAGCAGAAAGAATAATTAAAAAAATGGAGAAAGACACTCTGGCGTGAGAGATCCTGAGACTTTAGCCATAGTCATAGGACACTGAAATGTATTAACATCCTAAGTTCTACAGTATGATTACAGGCATTAGTTACTGTAGTATTTAGCATATGAAAATGTAAATAAGACAAGACACAACATAAATGAAGCTAGTATCTTCAACTTAATCATTATATAGCAGAATATTTTTCAGGAAACTAGGTGTTGTGATATACAATACATATGGCACTCTGAATGAAGTTGAAGGTGCCAATATTTTAAAGATCACATGATATACATATAAGACAATGAATGTGGCTAATTGGGAGGGTGGCCTAATGGTTAAGGTGTTTGCCTTACAAACACAAGGTGCAGCGTTTGAGTCTCACAAGGGATAATTGGCTAGGCTTACAATGGCTCACAAGGACAGTTAGCCTAGTACTAATCTATGAACCTATATCCAACTTTAAAGGCATAAAATCATTAAGAAAGATAATACTTTCAACTACCATAGACTTTTAAAACTTTCAAGCTGCATTCATTGTCACTGTATACACAGGCGTAACATTTGAATAGCATGCCGAAGCAATAAACAGTACTTTACCTCTCTTTTTAGTCTTCTGCAGTAATGACAACAGTTTCCAATTCATATGATACATATCATCTCTGATAACTGCATTCTAAGCAATCGTCAACCTTTCAAGCACTTAAGGAATTCTACTAAAGGTCTTGACAGTTCATCACATGGAAATGCATCTTTGTATCCCTTGCCTCTGAAGGCAACACAAAAACAGTCCCCACATTCACCACACAATAGTGAGACACTCATTATGAACAAATTCTTCCTCTTTTTTCTAAGCAGTTTGCCAACCACAATATGAAAAACAAATTATATATCTTGCTAATGTATTTGATTAGAGTTGTTTTGTAAAGAGCATATTCACTGAATACAATTTTTGGGAAGCATTTCCTTTAGTTAATATGACTCATTATTATTCACTTTAAAAACTTCCACTCCCATTCATATATAGCATAAAATACAATTCCCAAATCATTTCATTATAAAAACATCAGTGCAATATTCAGCGCACTCAATACATCATAAATTTGCAACAAAATATGTATATAAAATTGCTATTCAACTTTTAAAAAATTGCAATTCAACTTTTAAAAAATTGCTAGTCAACTTTTCAAACAAATGGCTAGGATTGTTATTAACAAGTATTATTTTTGACTTATATGTGCATCTGGTTATATTATCGCTTTATATACAAGCATAATGTAGGTAGTAAATGCGCGAAATGTGATAAAAATGCGAAAACGATCAAACTTGGATGCACACATTTTTAAAAGTTGAATAGCAATTTTATATACATATTTTGTTGCAAATTTATGATGTATTGAGTGCGTTGAATATTGCACTGATGTTTTTATAAGGAAATGATTTGGGAATTGTATTAACTAAAGGAAATGACGTTAATACCTATTAAGGTATAAAAGTGACCTGAATGTATATTTTATTTGTGGCCTGATGAAGCCTATGGGTGAAAGCGCTTGCCGATCTATTGTACTCTAATAAAATCAAGTAATTTGTTCATTTACTTTGGTCGATCCGTTTCTTTGGCTGTTACACAAGACAAAGTGAAAACTGTTGGATAACAGCGTAGCCAGCATCTCCTATTTTGGATAAATACACATATTTTTGCAAGGGGATTTATTGACCGAAGTGTGGAACTTTGTAAACCTGGTATTGACTAAGAATCTTTGGTTCATTTGGAACTTATTTAGAACTGTGGTATTACTGCAAACATTAAGTGTGAACATTCTGCCTAACGCTCTCCTTGTTGTTATTATGTTTAATTAGCAGTTGTTTGCGAGTGCTGGGGGGTTCTCCCTTATAAAAACATGGATTTGTTTTGTTTTACTTTTGTTTTCAGTGTTTAGGTGGGTCAATATACTGAAACATCAGGTTAGTGAAATTTGACATTTCAGTGTGGATCCCATATATATATATACATATATATATATATATATATATATATACATATATATATATATATATATATATATATATATATATATATATATATATATATATATATCTCGAGAGAGAGACATATATATATATATATATATATATATATATATATATATATATATATATATATATATTAGGAAAAAGGCACACCTAGTCCACAAAATATATGTAAAACACCCAACAACTGGAAGGAACCACAACGAAATAAATGATCTTTTCTTGGCTGGTATGAAAAATTAATCCATAGAATGTAAGACAAACGACTTTAATATATAAAATGTAAGCGCTTTTGCGGAGCAAACATCCGCTTCTTCAGACATAGTAAAATAAAACAACTCTTCCATTTTATAGCAAATTAAACCAATCAACACTAAAAAAGTAATTAATCAATCATCCAATTAATGCTTCATGAATAAATATAATACAACGTACTAAGTGCAATACTTATAATATACAATTGTATAATACAAAAACATTTACAAAAACATTTGTAAAAAACAAAATTAAAAACTCAAAAATAATAAAATAAAACATGTAAAATTTATCTAACTATCTCAAGGTTCTAGCCTTGAGAAATGGTTTAAGGGATACACTATCGTTGAGGCCTCTGCCCCTATGTGCAGCTAGCCTAAGTATCCATTGAACTTCTGCTAATTCAGTTAAATTCACAATGTCTCCAAGTTGCATATTTTCTTTTTGGATATGTAGTATTTGAAAATAAAAAATGTGTTCATCACCTTCAGTTAGGGTGTGTTTAGCGATTGCACTATATTCTTGTTTTCTAGCTAAATAATATAGATAATCCCTAATGCGTTCTCTAAGTCTTCTATTAGTTTTACCTACATAAAAATGGAAGCACACTGAACAGTGTGCAACATAGACAACATTTCTAGAGTTACAATTGCTGTCATTACGTATTTCCCATAAGAAACCAGTATCCGGATATTTAAAATATCTAGATTCATCAATATATTGGCACTGCAAACACCTACCACACTTCTTAGTACCAAAGAATTTCCTGAAAACTACACTGGATTCTACGACTTTGGAATCATTATAGCAAAGCTGCTGCTTGAGTGTTTTCATGTTTTTATAAGTATAAGACGGAGCATTGCCCACAATATCCCTAACTCTATCATCTACCATCAAAATGTCCCAATTAGAGGCAATAGCCTTTTTAATAAGATCCAAATTATTACTAAAGGGAAGAACTACAGCTTCCATTCGTTGTAGTGAAGGAGTTGTTGTTATGTCGCATTTAATACTCCTATTAGAAAAATAAGGCTTCGCCCTAGTTTCCTTCATCTTAACCACATGTGAATATGTCCCAGATATCTCATGCTGGCTATACCCCCTCTTTAGTAATTCTACTTCAAAGTTACGAAGTTCTTCATGAAAAAGGGGTTCTTCACATGATAGCCGGGAAAGCCTCATTGCTTGCCCCTTAACAATATTGTGAAAACCTGTGGCATTGTGCATACTAGATCTATGCAAATAGGTAGGTTTGTAACAAGGTTTACGATAAATCCTAGTTTTAAAACAATTGATGTCCCGATAGACAGTTACATCTAAAAAATTTATATTATCTCTAGAGAATTCTAAATAAATTTTAAAAAGGAATCCATATTGTTAAGTTGATTAACAAATGAAACAAGTGTATTATATGTGCCTTTCCAAAGAAAAAAGACATCGTCCACAAACCTCCTATAAAAAACAATATCAGGATGAATCATTATATATCGTACTTCCCAATTAGATAAATTTTACATGTTTTACTTTATTATTTTTGAGTTTTTAATTTTGTTTTTTACAAATGTTTTTGTAAATGTTTTTGTATTATACAATTGTATATTATAAGTATTGCACTTAGTACGTTGTATTATATTTATTCATGGTGCATTAATTGGATGATTGATTAATTACTTTTTTAGTGTTGATTGGTTTAGTTTGGATCTTATTAAAAAGGCTATTGCCTCTAATTGGAACATTTTGATGGTAGATGATAGAGTTAGGGATATTGTGGGCAATGCTCCGTCTTATACTTATAAAAACATGAAAACACTCAAGCAGCAGCTTTGCTATAATGATTCCAAAGTCGTAGAATCCAGTGTAGTTTTCAGGAAATTCTTTGGTACTAAGAAGTGTGGTAGGTGTTTGCAGTACCAATATATTGATGAATCTAGATATTTTAAGCATCCAGATACTGGTTTCTTATGGGAACTACATAATGGCAGCAATTGTAACTCTAGAAATGTTGTCTATGTTGCACACTGTTCAGTGTGCTTCCATTTCTATGTAGGTAAAACTAATAGAAGCCTTAGAGAACGCATTAGGGATCATCTATATTGTTTAGCTAGAAAACAAGAATATAGTGCAATCGCTAAACACACCCTAACTGAAGGTGATGAACACATTTTTTATTTTCAAGTACTACATATCCAAATAGAAAATATGTGACTTGGAGACATTGTGAATTTAACTGAATTAGCAGAAGTTCAATGGATACTTAGGCTAGCTGCACATAGGGGCAGAGGCCTCAACGATAGTGTATCCCTTAAACCATTTCTCAAGGCTAGAACCTTGAGATAGTTAGAATAATTTTACATGTTTTATTTTATTATTTTTGAGTTTTTAATTTTGTTTTTTACAAATGTTTTTGTAAATGTTTTTGTATTATACAATTGTATATTATAAGTATTGCACTTAGTACGTTGTATTATATTTATTCATGAAGCATTAATTGGATGATTGATTAATTACTTTTTTAGTGTTGATTGGTTTAATTTGTTATAAAATGGAAGAGCTGTTTTATTTTACTATGTCTGAAGAAGCGGATGTTTGCTCCACGAAAGCGCTTACATTTTATATATTAAAGTCGTTTGTCTTACATTCTATGGATTAATTTTTCATACCAGCCAAGAAAAGATCATTTATTTCGTTGTGGTTCCTTCCAGTTGTTGGGTGTTTTACATATATTTTGTGGACTGGGTGTGTCTTTTTCCTAATACTTTTTGTGGTTCAGGATGGAAGGAACAGAAACTGGAATACCGACTGGAGCGGTTCGTATTATTGAAGATACTAGCTCTAATGAAAGATTAAGAACTTTGTTAACTGAATCTGTAAATCCTCTTATGTCTGCTGATTTTCAACTTACAAAAAATTCAGCAGTTACAAGTAACGTTAATGAGCAAGCTATTAGAACTGCCAAAAGAGAAATGGAGAATAACATATATAGATTTAAGCGTTCACAGTGCCAATGCTACCATTTGGAAGCCTGTCTTAAATGCAATGTAGTCCCTCCTGGGCTGAGAATATTGAATATGCCCACGTATGGCAATAGCTACCCGGAATTGCTTTTACAGTGTCAACAGATTAATCTCAATGCGAGTAAGGCTTATTTAAAGCTGTTACCGGATTTTTTCCAACCCACTGAGATTGACCTAAAGAATTCGATTATAGAGCAACAATTAAGACTATCGGAAGTATATGGCAGTGATCGTACTGAACTTTATTTGCATGAAGTTGTAGACAAAGTTTTACGTTATGAGACCAATTTACTGGAGCATAAGAAAAGGAAGTTAAATAGAGATATCAATGACTTTGCTTTGCAGAATGTTTTTGTATGGCCCAGAGTCACCAATGGGGCTACTTTGCCTACTAATAATACACGGGAGGCACGTAGGCGAGACCATATAACTAATGAAGAGAGACTTTCTGTGATAGTGAAACCTGCTGCATCCAATAAAATGGAACCTTCCGAACAGGAAGTATGTGGGCGGTCTAGGTCTGAAGAGACGGAACGTCGACTCATAGAGATCTTAGATGCAAACAACGCTTCAGTTAACATAGCCGTTGGTAATTTTTCTTCTCCTGACCATGCTCATTCGGTATATACGACACCGCATGAACAGCCAACGGGTTCTACCTTAGCCAGTAATAGTATGGATTCTAATAACACTAACACTTTAGAATCCTTTACGAGCGTAGTTAGACGCAAAATACAAATGGACAAAGCTGAACTTCAAAATTTTCCGGCAGCTCCTCTACCGATAAAATTGGGCAGAAGGAGGTCTGCCGATTTGGATGTGGTCAGAGGAGCGAAGAGAAAAGAACCACCGGGTCAACAACAACGTACCCTAAAAAAGATATGGAATCAAGAAATTTAGTAATGAATATCTCCAGTCATAATTTAACAGAAGATGAATTGGAACTTCTTGATAAAGGTATGAACTTTATACCAACATCCAATATGGACATTAGTGAGGCAATTTTGTCTTTTAGGTCTTTTACACGTAACATTGCATTGAAATTGATGTTTGGTAATGACAAAAGCAGAAGCACTATGTGTTTTAAGTGCAAGAGTTTATTTGTACCACATTTACCAGCAAACATTGAGACTTTTGTTAAAGCAGTTGAGAATTCTTTATATGAAGAGTTTAAATGTTCCATGAATACTAGAAATAGTAACTTAACTAGGAATGAAGTCTTAGCGTTACAAAGATTGAAGGATAATAACAATATCATTATACATCCAGCGGACAAAGGTGGTCCTGTGGTCGTATTAGATTCCAAGTATTATTTTGATACTATGTTAGAAATGTTAAATGATGAAGCCTATGAGCTTATATCACCTAATATTGTTCATGATTTGCAAAGTACGATTCATAACAATCTACATGAATGCAAATTGATGGGTATTATGAATGATGAGTTATTCGACTTCTTTTATGTGCAATATCCGACTATACCTAGACTTCATGGATTACCCAAAGTGCATAAAAATCCAGTTAAACCTTCTTTTAGGCCTATAGTATCAGGCTCAGGATGGTTAACTGAACCACTGTCCATATATTTAGATATGGAATTAAAGAAGGTGTTGTATGGTTATTCATATGTTCTGAGGGACACAGAACATTTTTTAACTGATCTATATGCATTTACATCAAATTTTGACAGTATGGATGTTTTTTTATTAGCAACAATGGATGTGGTATCGCTATTCACTTGCATTCCTAATATTGAAGGAATTAGCATGTTAAAACCATTGCTCTCTGAATGTGATTCTATTGACAATGCTAAGATAGATTTTTTTATGTCTATTATTAGAGTTAGTGTTGGAATCCAATATTTTTCTTTTTCAGGAAACATGTTATAGGCAGTGCAAGGGAGTTGCGATGGGCACCAGTTGTGCCAACAGCTATGCCAATCTGGTCATGGCTGCTTGGGAAGTACGATATATAATGATTCATCCTGATATTGTTTTTTATAGGAGGTTTGTGGACGATGTCTTTTTTCTTTGGAAAGGCACATATAATACACTTGTTTCATTTGTTAATCAACTTAACAATATGGATTCCTTTTTAAAATTTACTTTAGAATTCTCTAGAGATAATATCAATTTTTTAGATGTAATTGTCTATCGGGACATCAATTGTTTTAAAACTAGGATTTATCGTAAACCTTGTTACAAATCTACCTATTTGCATAGATCTAGTATGCACAATGCCACAGTTTTTCACAATATTGTTAAGGGGCAAGCAATGAGGCTTTCCCGGCTATCATGTGAAGAACCCCTTTTTCATGAAGAACTTCGTAACTTTGAAGTAGAATTACTAAAGAGGGGGTATAGCCAGCATGAGATATCTGGGACGTATTCACATGTGGTTAAGATGAGGGAAACTAGGGCGAAGCCTTATTTTTCTAATAGGAGTATTAAATATGACATAACAACAACTCCTTCACTACAACGAATGGAAGCTGTAGTTCTTCCCTTTAGTAATAATTTGGATCTTATTAAAAAGGCTATTGCCTCTAATTGGGACATTTTGATGGTAGATGATAGAGTTAGGGATATTGTGGGCAATGCTCCGTCTTATACTTATAAAAACATGAAAACACTCAAGCAGCAGCTTTGCTATAATGATTCCAAAGTCGTAGAATCCAGTGTAGTTTTTTAGGAAATTCTTTGGTACTAAGAAGTGTGGTAGGTGTTTGCAGTGCCAATATATTGATGAATCTAGATATTTTAAACATCCAGATACTGGTTTCTTATGGGAACTACGTAATGACAGCAATTGTAACTCTAGAAATGTTGCTTATGTTGCACACTGTTCAGTGTGCTTCCATTTTTATGTAGGTAAAACTAATAGAAGCCTTAGAGAACGCATTAGGGATCATCTATATTGTTTAGCTAGAAAACAAGAATATAGTGCAATCGCTAAACACACCCTAACTGAAGGTGATGAACACATTTTTTATTTTCAAGTACTACATATCCAAAAAGAAAATATGCAACTTGGAGACATTGTGAATTTAACTGAATTAGCAGAAGTTCAATGGATACTTAGGCTAGCTGCACATAGGGGCAGAGGCCTCAACGATAGCGTATCCCTTAAACCATTTCTCAAGGCTAGAACCTTGAGATAGTTAGATAAATTTTACATGTTTTATTTTATTATTTTTGAGTTTTTAATTTTGTTTTTTACAAATGTTTTTGTAAATGTTTTTGTATTATACAATTGTATATTATAAGTATTGCACTTAGTACGTTGTATTATATTTATTCATGAAGCATTAATTGGATGATTGATTAATTACTTTTTTAGTGTTGATTGGTTTAATTTGTTATAAAATGGAAGAGTTGTTTTATTTTACTATGTCTGAAGAAGCGGATGTTTGCTCCACGAAAGCGCTTACATTTTATATATTAAAGTCGTTTGTCTTACATTCTATGTATTAATTTTTCATACCAGCCAAGAAAGATCATTTATTTTGTTGTGGTTCCTTCCAGTTGTTGGGTGTTTTACATATATAAATATATATATATATATATATATATATATATATATATATATATATATATTGTCTGTGGTATGGCAGGGAGTTGCATGATATTTGGTACACATTTCTTCTCAAAGGCTATTTAAATAAATATCTAATGGAGGCTAGAAATTCATTTTCTTCCCAGCTGTGAGTAAATTCCAGTGTAACACACATCCAAATATGGCACATTCATAGCTCTCAACCTCTTAGCACAGGAAATGTGGACAAAGCCAAAAATAATGGGGGAAAAGGGCCAACAATAGGGACAAATTTAAAATATTGCTTTTATAAACCTAGAAAGCTGCTAGAGTAAAAGGGTTGTGTTGGCATTTTCTGAAGGATATGAAGTCTGAAACCCAAGTGACTGTCATTATTTTTTGACTTCAGTCCTCAATGATTTGCCAGAAAACCACACATTTTATGTGGATCAAACCAAAATATGAGCCTAAAATCTGGACATTTTGTGAAAATCTGGCTATTTGACAGGTATGAATAATATACACATTTCCAGTATTTCACAAAGTGTTTAAAATGGGAAGTGCTGATAGGCAGCTACTGTAGCTTTTTCATCAGAATAGATGGTTGGACAAAAATGTTATTATTAGAAAAAATAGCTATCTAGTGAATTTTACACATAGTTTTACCTCTCTTTTAAAGCATAGAATGTAATTCAAAATTCTAAAACCAAAACTAAAATCAGTATCCAGATAAAGAGCAAGCCAAAACACATGAAAATGGGTAAGTATTCCAAAACATACTTGACACACCATGGCTGAAATAATAAAATAACAGCTTTAATAAAAATAATAAAATGTATATGGTGAGCACTTTCATGATTCAACACACTGCTTCTTCAGATCAGTAAAATTACAAAAGTGTAACACATCTGCTTTTAAAATGAAGCTTTATCTGTCAAACCTGTACTGAAGAATCATGGTTTGAGACACTAAGTTTAGTATTTGTTTAGCTTCATGATTATAGTTTGTTATGTATGAAAGCATTTCTTCCTGTTGTATTTGATTGGTTGTTACAGCGTAGATCTGTATTTTGATTTGTGTTCAAAGATAGTTATTTGATTGGTTAGCTTGCTATGAATGAAAGCAACACTTCCTGCTTTAGGTTGATTGTCCGTTATGACTCAACTTGAACTGTGATTTGTGCACATAGCTAATGAATTTGATTGGCTATGTGGCACAGATCTGTAGTTTGATTTATGCACTTTTTGAGTGTTTTGATTGGATGAGAACAATTTCCTCATTTGATTATTTGTAGATGATTGGTTGTTTTTAATTTTAAAAGCAGGTGTGTTACACTTTAGTAATTCTACTGGTCTGAAGAAGCAGTGTGTTTTACAGTGAAAGCTCTCACCATATACATTTTATTATTTTTATTAAAGTTATTATTTTATGATTTCAGCCAGGGTGTGCCAAGTATGAATTCTTCTAGTTAAAATTCTACCTCTCTTTTAAAACATAGAATATAATTCAAATTGAAGTACTTTATTAATTTTTGTTGGACATTAAGGTATTCATTCATAAAAAACAATGTTTTTTAGATAAAACATTTATTTCCATCTTGTGAGTTGATACATTTCAGACATTCTTAAATTATGAGATTTGTATGCAATTGTTCCTTAATTCTGTTAAATAAAGCAATTTTCAATTATCACCAACAGATCACATCACGTTTATGTTTTGGGAAAATTTATGTGTAACATTTTCAATGAGGTACTTTTTAAAAGTCTATGACACAAGATAAACTGGGACTTTTGGGGGGTCTATAATTATGAGATGAAATTAGATTCCTTCGATTTTTTGCATTATTAAAATGTTTTACTTTATGTCTGTGTAATTGTTATGGGTCCCTATCAGTTCATCAAAAAATCAGTTCATTGAATGGGATTTTCAGTGCAAGTACATCAAACATGCCATTCATCGAACTGTTCATACTGAGTTCATGGTACAGTCATGATAGGGAAATTTGACCTTTCCCCACTGTAGTGTGATCTCAGAGTTGTTATATATAATTAATGGGGGAGGGGAATTCGATGAATGGAATTTCTAATGAAATGCCATTCGTTGAAGTGACGGTTCACTGAAGTGATAGAAACCCAGTTTTTATATCGGTTTAAATTCCACTTCTGTGGCCCTGATAACACTGATCAGATTTAACAAAGCTGAACAGTTATTATTTTAGGGAAATTTCTATCATGGCTGTGATGCATTTCAGTTATTGTTCTGCAAATTATTGTAAAGGTCATGCTTTTTCCATAGCATATTGTACCGAAGAAGCTACTAGCTCATTTCATGCTAAGAAGGCAAGCTGGAAACTCAAAAATAAGTTGTTATTTTATAAATTTATGTCATCCATTACAGTCTGAGATCTTCTTAAAAGTCTTGCCTGGGGACATAAGACAATGAGTATAATGTTTTGTTCCCATTTTCCTGGCCTAAACTTCATTGATTTAAGACTACGAATGATGGAATCACATTATCTTAGAAAAAAATATAATCTTCTTGCTATGAAGTCTAAATTATTGTTAATAATTGAACAACAGTACATTGCATCTTGAAGATACACTTTTGGTTTTAATTCCACATTCTCAACCAAGATTAGAACTTTTGTTTGCTTTTATTTAATTATTTGTTGAAGTATTTGTTAAATGAGTAGGTGGACTCATGCAGAGGCACTTTTCACCCATGGTTTCAGCTATAGCAGTTACATACATATAACACTGAATCAGCATATCACAACAACAAATGTAAAAACTTTCTAATGTTCAAAAGCAGTATCACATGTGATATACAGGCAATAATTTGTCGATGCTGATTGTTGACTTACAGGATTCTAGTGATCTAGTATTAGAAAGCATTGGTGGAGGCTGCATTGAGGGGTATAATTGGTGTCATTTTCAGTGTAAAGTTTACTGAGTTCAAATTAAGAAGACAAAAGGAAAGAGCGGTGGTATTTTCAGATACCCGATTGGGGTTGTTGCATAAAACAGCATGCAGAGTCTATATTAAAAGTAATGGACTGATATATTCAGAACTAAAAAAATATATACATACATGGGATATAAGCTAATTCTTATTTTCTGTTAGCTAATGAAGTCATGCTATAAAAAATATATTATAGAAAGAAATGTGCTCGCTGGTTGCATGACAACTTACAGCTCCATAGAACATATCAAGAGTAGACAAATAACATCCTATAAATGCAATCCAAACTGGATAATAAGCTGAAAAGACAGAAATATAAACATCTGGAAGATAAGGAATGCTTGACTCAATTAGTCTGTTGGTTTCCCTATCTGCCCAATAATCTGGGGATCATACTAAACCAGTAACTTATTTTTTTACACCTTGCGATAATGGTCTTGTAGCTGTCCCATTCATGTTTTAGCTTTTTTTTAATCATTTCACTGTTTATGATCTTATTGCATCTTTAGACTTGCTAATCCAGTATTTTTCTATAAAAATGTGTTCTAACATTTATATTGAGCAGTCTACATTATTTCTGAAAATGTTTCCTCTTATTTTCAAACATCTTTTTTTTTAAAGATGATACCTTCATGTGCACTGCTAAATCGCTTGATGTGCTTAAATATTTAAATCATACACAATATGAAACAGAATTAGAAATGAAACATGAAAAAGAAATACAGCCATGCTATCATACTGAATATGTGTTATATAAGATTTTTTACATGTCACAGTTATGCTTTCAAACTTGTTATCCTAAGGTTTAAGGTCTGGAAATAAAAATTCACTAATAGATTTGTTTGAACAGCTATCTATGAAAGCTCAAGAATCTTATGTTTCCAATCCCACCCACAAACACACAAAGGCAGTACCACTACATCATCAGGGGTGGTTTCAATAAAGTTTAAGCCCCTCCCCTATGGATCTAGGACTACTGCATGAAATTACATTTCCACAAAACGTAAACGACTGAACACACTTTAGAGAAAGTGCTTTTCACCGAAAAAGCACTTTCGCTAAAGTGTGCAAAAAAAAAAATTAAAAATAAGAAAATTGAAAAAACCCACATTACTCACATTTACAAGCAAGCCTCCCTGCACCCCCCCATGTGGGGGGCTGTGCCTCCCACACCCCTCTACTTTTATATTCTCACTCCAGGATTGCACTACAGTGGGAAAAAGGGAATATCCCCTTATCCCCACTGTGCTATGAACTCAGCAACAGCCATTTCCCCATGTTTTTGTCCTTTTTTAGCACACTTTCACGAAAGTTCTTTTTCGATGAAAAGCACTTTTGCGAAAGTGTGCTCGACCATGAAATGGCATTTTGATTATCAGTAAAATTCCCCCCTATATACCCCTTAGGTGAAATGGGTGGAACTGACCTTAGACACTCCTACTGTAACTGTAATAAATATTCAGCTATAACCACATGATAGTCTTCTAAGCAGCGCTCATCTGCCAAATAAAGGAACCCTTATAAAAGAAATGAGTGTATCTTTTTTACAAAAACTGAATATTTAGATTTATTACAAGAACTGAGGACAACTCTTCCTCCCAACGCAACTAACTAGTACTGAAGAAGCATCCTGAGATCATGCTAAGCACAATACTAGTTTTCCAACCCCAGGAGCAGCAAGTTGATAAATTTTAATTGTAATTTTGCTTTATCCCATGGTGTTCTTTTTATACTAAGGTGCCTCAACTTGCTAACCCAAAGACTAGGACTGAACAGATAACCCTACACCTATAGTAAAGGTAAGGTTGGGGTCAATGAAGTGGTTTGACAGACTTGTAATCATGACTTCCAAGATAGCTGCACATTGAATAATAGCTTAATTTCAGCTCTCTAAGTGTAAAAACAGAAACTCAGAAAGCAGAGATAGTGAGTCTGTCTTTTTAGGTATACTTCAGTAGCTGGCTAGTAAGTACACTGCCTAGATGCCAGCAAAAAAGAAATTCAGATAACCTGAAAGAAAATAAATGACAAAAGATGAGAAGAAAACACTGGCTGGAAAGAATGTTGCAGCTGTTAAGCAAAAAGCAGTTCAAGTTCCAGTTTTAGTGCAAGACATGACTTCCAGTAATTGAGAAGAAAAAATAAGTCAAATGTGTTCAGAGCTTATTAAAATAAGCAAAACACTGAAGGAGTATATCAACTCAAGTAACAAAATCTTAGAAAAAATGGAAGAAGCTTTAAGATGAGCTGATAAATTTCCAAACATCAAAGGTTGAAATGAAAAAAAAAGGCTGGCTAAGTATGAAACTGCCTAACAAGAGAGGTTTCAAAAAACGGTAGACTTAGACAACAGAGCATGTAGGTAAAATCTGAGATTTTCTGCTGTAATAGAGAAACTGGAAGAAACAGACTATTTATTTTATGAAACCACAAATAAGCATCTGGACTGGTATTCCACAGCAGGAGTTGTTAAGTGAAAGTGCACATTGTTTGCATGTTCCAAACCTGGCCATTAATAAGCATCCCAGACATTTAATAGTAAAGATGTAATCCTACCAGAAGAAAGCTTTGATTCTGACAAAAGCTTGGCAGAAGGATAAAGTACTAAAAGTGGGAGACAGTACAGTATTTGTAGAAAATGATTACTCACTGTACATCAGGCAGAAGAGAGAATTTATTCTAGTAATCAGGGAATGTCGAGAAGCAGGTGTGAGATTCAAGCTACTGTATCCAGCTATTTTTTGTGGAGGGTCAAAATCATTTTTTGATGCAGATCATGCTAAGGAGGAAATACAAACATTTGTCCTACAAAAAGTGAGCTATCAAACAGAAGAGTATTCTGCTTCTTATTCTTCTGATAATAAAGCCCAAAGAGAAACTGACAGTGACACCTCTCCCAATGTTCCAAAGAAGAATGCTTGAGAGACAAGCACAAGAGCTGACTAGAAGAAACAGGAATACTTTGGAAATGAACCAGTGACTGGATTTGGGAGATTGAGATCAACAGGAATAAAACTAGCAACTCTCAAATTGACAAATAAATGTGAGATTACAAAGCATTAATTATATTTCTGAAACCTGACAAAACAAGAAAACTTGAAAATATTGGGCTTTTTTGACCTTGCTAAAGTTGTATGAGACTCCAAAGCACACTTCATGTCATTAATGTTTGGAATAACATTTAGGAGAGGGGAAGTACAAGGAAATAGTTAACTGTAAGTAAAACAAAATGTTGTTTTTAACAGTATTTTTATAATACATGACCTATACTGCATGCTATAAGGTACAGCTTTTTCAGTTATTTTTGTGTATAATGGAGATACTAAACTAAACAGGTGTCCCTATTTTTCCTTCTTCTTTCTTTCTTCTTGTTCAGTTTTAAGAAATGTAGGCACTGCGATGTAAAAAAAAAAAAAAAGCCTAGACGAAAGAGCATGATATAAGAAAAACTCATATGCTTTTTCTTACTTTTGCAAGGGGAATGACTGGATTAATTTTCTTGATTTAATAAAAAGTTATAAGGGGAAGCAAATAAGTAAAAGAACACCGAATATAATGAAAAGTTTCCTTCTATTACATACATATTCAGTGTATCTGTTTCTCATGTTTCTATGAAGGCAATCTAATAACGAGGGCAATAAAAACAGAATATTCTTTCATTAGAGCAATGACTAGGAGATAATGTTTTCTGAAAGCATTCAAGTTGTTTTCTATATTTTGGAAAGGAATAAAGATAAGATAAAAACAGGCCACAGACAGTGTACGTAGAAGCACAGGCTGTATCATGCATCTTGGCAGGGATAGCCTTCATTATAGGTTAATTCAAGCTTATGAGTGTGACTGTCAAACTGGGACAATTGTTCCTATTGGGAGGGTTAAACATCATTATTTGAAGATGTGCATACTTTTGTGTGCTAGTATTACATTAATAGATTTTGGGGGTGTTCGTGGGGAGGTTTTTTTTGTTTAAGAGTTTTCATGAAAACAAAAAGTTTTGTACGATGTGACATAGGTTCAAATGGCTATGACAAGAAACAACTATATAAAAGATCAACTTTCCAAACATTAGTGTATGCATGTAACACAAAAGTGGAAACTAGACATTTAAAAAAACACTGTTATACATAACAGGGGGGAATAATAACTTCTTATCATAATGACACTTTCACTTTCCATATTATTTTTAAATGTGAATAGTCTCACAGATATATACAAAAAAGAAAAAATGTTGAACTATATTAAAAATGCAGAGTGTGAATAACTATGCTGCAAGAGGCACATTTGGAAAGAACTGATCATGTGAATTTGATAAAGAAAAGATTTTAGGATGATCAGCGAACTATCTGGGACAAAGAAGAAAGGGGAGTACTTATATTAATTGTGAGAGGAGTTTCAATAGTGATAGAAGAGGAAAAAATATAATAATGGAAAATTTGTATTACTAAGAGGCTACTGGCAAGGGAAGGGGATTACACTGGTGAGTATTTATATTCCACCTAAAACTGTTACAATGGAGCTTAAAGAAAACTCTAGGAGAAGCAATCAGCTCTCAGCAGGGAGTATTACTTATAGGTGTGACTGGAATTTGATTTGCAACAATGAGGATGTATCTGGGGGGCCTAGAAGGGAAACTATAACCAAAGAGGGTAGAGTGTTGAAGAACTTTATGAAAATATTTGGCATGGAACATGTGACTTCAGTAGTAAGAGTTTGGAGAGCATTACAAAAATTATATTTCACAGGAACATGTGCATTTAATTGAAAGTTTTTGTACGTATCCAATAACTATTTCATATTACACACTAATAATAAATAAAATAAAATGCAGGGTTATGAAACAAAAATGAGACACTGTTACTTCCCAATTATCTGTTGAAAAGAGGAATTTAAGGAATGGATAGTGAAAATTATTTGGGAGTTAGAGAAAATAGAAATTTCTTCTGAAAATATAGCTATGGATTGAGATAAAATTAAAGTGGAGTTTAAAAATTGGGTGGAAATAAAAGTAAAAAAAGATACGGTTAAGATGTAACAAGAAATGGTTTTAGGGACTGAAAAAATGAGTAAGATTGCAGAATAGATGGAATCAAACAGAACAAGAAAAGGTGCAATCGCAGAGTACTAATGAGAAAATAAATTGATAATATGCATGAGTTTAGAAGCACTGCTGTTAAGCAACTGGTTTTTGATAATAACTTCAGAGCATGAAAACTTTTAGAGCAACGGCTCAGGCAACAGCAAGTAGACAGGGCTGTCACCAGTCTTAGGGAGCCTGTAACAAGGAAAATAACCAGAGATCCTGTAGAAGTACAAGAAATATTTATATTTCAGAAATGCTATGAAAATCTGCATAAAGTAGAGAAATGTAGAAATCAAGAAAAATACAAATGGAAATTTTTAAGGAAGAATTAAATATGTCAGGTTAGAGGTAGATGAGGCTCAATTACTAACAGTGTAGGAGGAGACATGATAAAAATTATGATGTATAACCAGTCTACTGGAAAGTCCACTGGAATAGATGTTATTGCTGTGGAAATGTGGAAACTAAGAGGGAAGAAAGTGATAAAGATCTGGAGGGTTTTCTTTACTAATATTTTAAAAGGAGGAGAATCATGAACATCCTGATAGAAAGCAGTGGTGGCTGTAGTACTAAAGATGGTAAAGACCCATCAGATCCAGATTCACATAGGCCCATTTCGATTCTAAACTGGAAGTATTTATGTCTATAATGGCTAAAAGAATGGCAAAGGTGATGTCAAAATTGATAGACATGGATCAGTGTGGTTTTGTGGAGAGGAAACAAAAATCTGACAACATTAATAGAACAATGATGATCCAGAGGAAAGCAGGATAGAAGAAAATATCACTGTTGTTGGTGGGTCTTGATTCAATGAAAGCATTCAACAGAGTAAGCTAGTTTTATGAGTAGGGCAATAGAAATATTTGTATTCCCTGGTGAAATTATAAGATTTGATTAGGATATATGAGGAATTGGAAACAAAAATTAAAATGGAGGGGGTCCTCTCTGATAACGGTTGTTTGATCGGGGGAACCATGCAGGGGTGTCCTCTTTACCCTTAGTTATTTCTGTTATATTTAGAACCATTGGCAAAGAAAATAAGGGACAGAAATTCAAGGATATAATTAGTATAGTAGTAAAGAAAAGTTGGCTTTGCAGATGATATTATTTTATACCTGATAGAACCAGGAAAGGACATTTCAGTGTTGCAGATCATTCTGAGACAGTTCCAAGTCTTTTTTGGATACAGAATTAATGAAGATAAAGTAAAGGCAGTAGGCTGTAAAATAGTCACCAAATTGGTTCAACAATACCCATATTTATGGGGACATGAAAAAATGTAGTACTTACAAGTATGGATTAAAAATGATTCTTTTATGACAGCTAAGGATATATGGGAAGAGACTACACAAAAGATAATACAAAAACTTAGAAACTGGAAACTGATTTATGGATATGGATAGCAATATAAAAGCAGTGAAAATGTGTTTAGTCCCTATAGTTTTATACACAAGCCAGGCATATTTTTATTAACCAGAGAAGATGTGGATAACAATTAATAAAGAGTTGAAGGATTTTATCTGGGAGGGAAAGAGAGCAAGAGTCAAATGGGTAAGTTGATCCTTCCAATAGAACTAGGTGGTTTGGGCTTACTTTATTTGAATGGGGTATTTCAGCGCTACACAGTTAAGGCTCCTATACCTAGCACAAGCAGAAAGCTATAATTTAAAGTGGAAATGGATGATGATGAAACGGGAGAAGCTCAAGAAACAAGGAAAGAATGGGATTTTGGATGTGAATCCTTAAAGAGAATAACAATAACCATACAGAATATTATTTTTATAAAGTAGCAGAATGTATTCTAAAAACTAAACCAACAAAGGGATGGACAAAGGAGATTCTGCTGATAGGGGAGGCTACAATTAGGGATATAGACAATGGCAAGAGGGGGCTGACATGTACTGGATAAAACTGGTAAGGCAACCAAGGTATTTGACGCAAATAATTAGAGGTGGATAGAGGTGGAAAGGTAATAGAATGGGAAGAGGCCAAGTATTCATTTGGACGGCATGCTAGAGATTGCTTTACCTATCAAGGATTGATATCAGAGTATAGTCAAAGAAAAAGAAATGGGGGGGTCCTAAGTGAAAGACATGCACTGGTAGAGCTTTTAGTAGAATCTAGAACAGAAGCTGCTGTTACAAAAGGGATAATTAGTAGAGCATATAAAATATTGCATGATAAGTATATAATCAATCAGATGAGGTTAAAAAGGATTGGGAAGAGAGCTTGGATAACCAATTTACAAAGAAACAATTGAGGATATATATGTGGATCTAGGACACTTGCTCGAAAAAGCAAGTGTCCGAATCCATATATACCGATCACAGTTTAATGAAAGCGCTTTAATCAAAAAAGCGCTTCCATTAAACTGTGAAAAAACAAAAAACAAAACCACTAATTACATTTTTTGCAGGGGGCTTCGCTCCCCTGCACCCCCACACCCCCCACTTAAATATTCTCACTCCAAGGTCGCACTACAGTGGAGTAAAGGAATATTCCCTTACTCGCACTGCAGTGCGAACGGCACACCACTCACACATACCCGAAATTGCTGCTTCGATGAACAGCAATTTTGGGTATGTGTGAGCGTGAATTTGACATAGAAACTACAGGTGTATTCCTTTTTGGTAATGGGATGCTCAAAACTGTTCTCTGTACATATATATCTGCACATAGTACACCTTCTACATAGAAATGTCCCTCTTCTATCAGAGTTGACATGTGGTACTAAGTAGTCTTCTTTACATTACCTGCAATATGCTGATTGTAATACAGAAAATATAGTATATTTGGCCACATGTTCATTATGTGACCATTTCTATGTTGGAAAGACAGTAAGACAATTTAAGGAGAGATTATCCAAACATATAAGTGACATCAGACTCAAAGATTATAAGAATCCTCTTGCCAAACATGTCAGGGACAATGAAGGACATAATTTCAAGTTCAGAGTGCTTAGAATTGTTCTAACCTTGGAAGGGGGAGGTGACAACAACAACATACTGGAGCAGGAAGAAATGTATTGGATTGGAAAACTACAAGCTCATAGAAGACCGGGATTGAACACTACATTTCCCATGAAACCAGCACTCAAGAGGCGTGGTTTGAGAAGATGTGTGTGATGTGACATCACCCATTATCTAGCACTCTATTGGTAGAGAGCAATTTTTAAACAGGCACTAACTGCACAGCACACATGGATCTGATGAAGGGTTATTGAGGAGACCCGAAAGCGCTTATCCTTTGTCCTGTTTTTTATTTTTTTGTTTTTATTTTTATTTTTAAGTTATTGTTCGATGTGAATAAATACTTGATGGTTTTAATGAATGCAGTTGTCGTCTATGGTAACGAAGGTGAACTACACTTGCCGATATTCAAGTAGAGCTGATTATATATGCTGTGCTTGGGAAGACAATACATTTGGAACATTTATCTTGTGGACGTTCAACCAAGTGTCTTGCTGAGCTTTTTTGCATGTGGAGTACAATCGTAAGCAAACACCTGTAGGTGTTGCAACAAACAAACTTTTGTGTTGAGAAGTGGTAGTGGAACAAACCTGCCCTGGCCATGGTCTCAGTGCTGCTTGTTGTATATACTAAAATCTCCAAGAATTAAGATTTCTCCGGAATAGCTGTCAAGATATCTAATGAGTTTCAGGGTTGAGCACTAGTGATTCACTTCTTGCATGTAGACACATCCTACTTTACTTTTTTTCTAGTTTCTAATTGTGTCTGAGACTATAGGCAATTTTGTTTATTTATACATTTGACTTTGTTAACCAGGGTTAAACACTGACCTCTTGCACTATATTCAGGTTCCTCCTAGGAGGAAGTTGAAAATAAAAGTATCTTAAAGTACATGCAGGAGATAACTGTAACACAATACATATTTCAGTGGCAATAGCATTAGATAGATGATAAAGAGTAAATTTTATTGTACTTAATTGTTGACTTTTGAAAGAATGGGTTAATCATATTAGTACTATGGAGATAAGAGAGTTTGAGAGAAAGAGGATAGTGTGTTAATACAGACTGTATAAACAGTATGTAAAGTATAAACAGTATACATAATCTATACAGATTTAAAAAATAAAGGAGATTGATTTGGGTGAAAGGTGAATACATGTGAGCTGACTGATGAATGGAATGTTAGAAAGTCCTTGCTACTTCAGGTGATGCTCCCTAGTGAGAAGAGTTTACAAGCTAATTCTTTGAATGGAGTTGTTTGAGATCACATTTAACTGGTTTAACATTAGAGGAATGTTTGAGATTTCAGGGAAGGGATTCCAAGACTGGAGAAGCTACTATGGAGAAGCTGTGGCCAGAGCAATACAGCTTGGTCCTTGGAGTCTGCAGTGAAGTTATGATGTGGGGGCGGGATCTAAGGTAGTAGTGAGAGGTGCAATGGTAGAGCTGGCTGGGGGAAAAAGGGAAATGATTCTCGTCTGATGAGTTTTCAGAATAGTGACCCCATTAGTAGTTCCATTCCACCTGGGAATGGTAGTCAATGCTCTTTACTGAGCACCACTGCTGTATGCTTTATCGAGTAGAAGACAGTGGTGTAAGTAAAGTGGTTGTTTAGCTTAAAGTTTGGAATCTGCATTGTTTACTAATCTTAATGTCTCTCCTGATCTTTTTCTGTTGCACTTTTTTCTATAAATGATATAACCAGGAATAACAAATTGTCTGTCTTCAGTATGTGGTTTCTAGCTATGTTATTGAGTTTGAGTTGGAGGACCGAGGTTTTGAATTATAACTTGTAGATAGTACTTCTTGGCATTTGTATTAATTATTTTTCAGGCCCCCGTCAACTCCGATAATGTTTATGGGGTTGTGTAGGTGAGATATTGTTGTAATGATGTCCCTATATTATTTTCTACTTCTCCTGTGCAAAATATTAGGAAATGGGTGGTAAATTTTACATAATTAATTGTATGGGTTAGATTTGTATTATGACATATGCAAATAAACCTCTTTTGTTTATTATAGGGAAAAAGAGGCTTTCTTTCTGGTATGAACTGACTTCTGATATGTTTAGAAAGACCATGTCAGCTGTGTATTTACAGACTTGTTAGTACGTTATTGTTACAAAGAACAGGATGATTATTTGTTCTTATATATACAAGGGTATTGGCAAGTGGTTTTGTTTTAGATATAATTTGTTTTTTATGTATGTGAATGTTATAACTTAAATATTTTTATTTATACAACTGTTATATGCTATATTAAAAGTTTGGTTGTTTATTCTGATGTAAATAGATGCAGTTTTTTTAGAATGTAGTACTGGGTTTTATGTGGTGTGTGTTAAATAGCTGAACCTGCAGAATGAGTCATGATTATGGTCACTAGTACATATATATATATATATATATATATATATATATATATATATATATAAAACTAGAAGTGGGTGGTGTGCATGGGGATAGAGATTGGAGGAGTGTGCAGTGGGTCAGCTCACATGCACTTCTTATAAACAATACATACAGCCATGGGCAGCAGAAGCTCAGAAGCTTTCTTCTGAAAATGGCATCTCTGACATAGTGGTTACCTTCTGTTTATTCATGGGAAGACTCTAAGAATGCTAGGGAAACTTGTTTCTATCTTCAGTTTTCCTGAATGCTTGAAAGTTTGTCTTGTTGTTTTAGAGAAATGGCTCATTTTCACTACACCTTTAATATGTAAGTTGGTAGCCATGTCTTTACTTATCTTATATGCTATATTCTGTATGATCTACAAATAATTTCCAATAGTTAATTTTAATTGGTCTGCTGGGAAACAAGTTGCACATACACTGGGAAATACACTGATATAGTTTGTCAGCAAGTTGCACTGTAATGTGCTTAAATACAGCTGTAGGTGCTAGCAACAGGCAGTCCATTAAGATTATTATAGATTCATAGGTGCATCATTAAGATTATTATAGATTCATAGGTGCATCATTAAGATTATTATAGATTCATAGGTGCATCATAGATTCATAGGTGCATCATTAAGATTATTATAGATTCATAGGTGCATCATTAAGATTATTATAGATTCATAGGTGCATCATAGATTCATAGGTGCATCATTAAGATTATTATAGATTCATAGGTGCATCATTAAGATTATTATAGATTCATAGGTGTACCATTAAGATTATTATAGATTCATAGGTGCATCATTAAGATTATTATAGATTCATAGGTGCATCATTAAGATTATTATCGATTCATAGGTGCATCATTAAGATTATTATAGATTCATAGGTGCATAGATCAATACTAGGGCATTTATTCTACATTACCATTAGTAACCTTAGGCACAATACCCCAAATCATAGGTACCCACTGACGTGACTAATTTATATCTAATTATCACTTATGCATACTGTAGGTGTATGATGCAACAGCTATGATCTATTATTACTAGTATTGTTTTCAAAGAATTTATAGTTAGTGGCTTAATATGATGCTGCACCTAACTACCCTCTATCAGATGCAACTGATCCACTATTAAAATTAAAACATCCTAAGAGGTGGAATCTGTTTATGCTTTGAATAAGGGGAAGTTCAGAGGGCTTACATCTGAGGAAGGGAAATCAATGTTGAAAAAAATGTGTTACACTGCAATCTAAACAAAATATTTGTTGTATAGCACATCTGTTAATTATGTTATCAGATTAAATGCAGAGGTCAAAATGAGTTATATTACTAAACATTATAAAACCAGTTGCCAGACCACCTTGCAACATTTACTCATTTCATCTTGTCTACACAAAAAGTTGCATATGCTTTCCATTCATAAAAACAGTTCCTTGAGTTGGCAAGAGCATTGAAGATGTACTTAGAAATCCCAATGAACTGTAGAGATCCTTTGAAATGCCAAACAGTTAGATGTTCCAATCATTTTAAATCGAGTTGCTGGCTACTGAGACTTGTCTGCATACATCAACTGGACATAAGCTGATTTAAGTATATTTTCTGCACTTATTTAAGATTTGAGTGAGTAAATATTGTGTGTCTTGGATTCAGTAAATATTGTGTGTATCTCTGAATCTCTGCAGTAGTTCCCCACCCCCCTCCCTGTTTCTTGTTGTGGTGTTAATCTTGGGTGGCTTTGGAATTGCCCACCCCTGCTGTAAATCTCTTTATGCACACTCCTCCTGGACCATTCTCATTCGCTCACTGAACTGAGTACAGTAAGATCATATTTTGATTTTGGATACTCTTACCAGTCCCATCTCCTCTGCAGTATACAGAGGGAGCACTTGGGAAGGGTATTCCCCTATAGTATCTTAATCTGCTCTGTTTCCTTCATCTCAAAAAAAAAAAAAAAAAAAAAAATTTGCACTTCATCTGCCTTACTGTATTTGTGTTTCTTCCTACTTTATTACCTTATTTTGCTTTTGCCTCTTTTAACATTTTAAAGTGGAACATGTGTGTTGAGAGACAGCCTTACAAGACTATCTGCAAATATATAGAGCTGAGTATATTTTTCTGTATTATTCTGTATTATACAGCTAAATTGTTGCTTAGATATCAGTTGTCTTACTGTTCTGCAAATATACAGAGATCAGTATATATTTTTTTTGGTTTTATAATTTGCACTCTGATTCCTCACATCTCTGTTGAAACTGTCTTCCCCTCTCCCCTCCCTGTTCTTGGTTGTAGTTTAAATTTGGTGGCTTTTGCAGTGCCCGCCCCACTGTAGATTTAATCTAGGACACTCCCCCAGTCCCATCTCTTTACCGCATTCTACCTAATAAACCCTTTCTGCACTTGCTTTTAGTCCTTTTTAATTTAATTACATTTTTTCAAACTGTGTGTGGACTAATATTGCTACATACTCAAGTGTGCCAGCTTGCACTGCATGTGAATTGTTTTTACTACTGTTTTTGCTACTTTTCTGGGAAAAAAAAACAAAAAACAAATTTATCTGCTTTTACTATATTTGTGCTTCTTCCTACTTTATTTTGCTTTTGCGTCATCTTAAAAGTACTCAATTGTATTTATTACTGCTTGGTGTATCTCATTCTAAGCCTTTTAGTTTAAGCACTTGGGCTTCAGACCAGTTGTTTTACATTAAGAAGGTTTGTGGTCTGCATTGTGGTGGCAGAACAGGTAGCTTACATCCTTCTAAGTTGGGAACTGCTGATTGAGGGCTCAGTGTCTGTTATTCTAAAAGTGTATTAATTCTGGTTTAAGCACTTGGGCTTCAGGCCAGTTATTTTACATTAAAAGGGTTCGTGGTCTGCACTCTTGTGGGAGGAGAGGCTAGACTCTGCCCTTTTGAGCTGGGAATTTCTGGTTAAAGGCTTATAGTGCCTGCATATTTGAACTGCTTTTTACTGAAATTGGTACACCTTGTTTGCTGTAGCATAGACTAGATCCAGGCCTGCTGAATCTAGCTTTGTTTGTATAATTGAGCACTAATCCAGGCATTCTTTAAATTATTCAATTGTGTTTATTACTGCTTGGTAGTAACTTAATTAAAGTGTAGCTATCATTCTAAGTCTTTTGGATTAAGCACTTGGGCTTCAGACCAGTTGTTTTACATTAGGAAGGTTTGTGGCCTGCACTGTGGTGGCAGGACAGGTAGCTTACATCCTTCTAAGTTGGGAACTGCTGACTTGAGGGCTCAGTGTCTGTTATTCTAAAATTGTATTAGTTCTGGTTTAAGAACTTGAGCTTCAGGCCAGTTATTTTACATTAAGAAGGTTCGTGGTCTGCACTCTTGTGGGAGGAGAGGCTGGACTCTGCCCTTCTGAACTGGGAATTTCTGGTTAAAGGCTTATAGTGCCTGCATATTTGAACTATTTCTTACTGAAATTGGTATACCTTGTTTGCTGTAGCATAGACTAGATCCAGGCCTGCTGAATCTAGCTTTGTTTGTATGCTTGTTGTTTGTTTGCTTGTTATTTCCCTGAAATGCTAATTCCACCTAAAATGTGGCTTTTCAGTGCTTCTGTGGATCCCTAGTGATATCTGCATTGCTTACTGTACTTTTTTCCTTGTTTCACTTGAAAGAAAGTTACTGTTTGTCGTTTTTGCATTTATGTTACCTGTAACACATTGCATTTAAGTTACCTGGCACTTGCTCACTAAAGCAATTATATAAGTCAGCACTAAAAAATTAAAAGCACTACACCCTCACAAACTCCCCTTGAGTACCTTGTTCCCCAGTAACCCTTTTTTCAATTATAAAGGAATTCCCAATACTATTCTAGCATGTCCAAAGGTAAGTTGTCAATCTCCTCTCCGGTCCAGCTGGTGAATCTGGGAATCTTGAGGCAATGTTACAACTGCCTCATGTACACAGACAACCCTCTCCTCTTCCCAACAAATTCCAACACATGTGAGAGATGCAACCATATAGCCATACTGGAGGCTAAGCTCTCTCAACTCAGTACTGGCGAAACTAGTCAGGAGGAGAAGGAAACCACACTCACTACAATTCCAGTCTCACATAGACCTACCACGACAGCAAACCAAACACATAAACACACAAAAACATACTCGGAGGCTCTAAATAAAAATCTGCCTAAGCAGCAGAGACCTCCAAAGCAGACACCCAAGCAACCGCTACCCCAAAATAAAACATTTGCAACACATAGCTCACAAAGCAAGTGTTCCAAACAGTCACAGCCCTTAAGGCTAAACAACACACTTGATACACTTGTAATAGGTGACTCTATCGTCAGGCACACTGACGTCCTGCTCACCAGGCTGAACAAGGAGAAGGTCATGGTGAGTTGCCTGTCAGGCACTAGGATCCGCCACATAACACAAGCACTCAGGTCAGTCCAAGGCAAGTACAAATATGACTCAGTCATTGTCCATGCTGGTGTGAATGACCTGCAACATACCTCCCTGGACTACATGAAAAGAGATATAGAGGAGCTCTCTGAGCATGTAGCCCAGGCCGGTATGACCCTGACCTTGAGTAGCATCTTACCCTCACCAAGAATGATGCCACAATATGAAGACAAGATGATCAATTTCAACAATTGGCTTAAGTATTGGTGTCATTCAAAGGGGATCCAATGCCTGTCAGCCTGGGATGACATGCTCGACAAGCCACAATGCTTCGCTAGGGACGGCTTGCACCTGTCACCCCTGGGCTTTCGGATATTGGCAAAGGTTCTTGCTACCCCCATAGTGCCTTTTTTAGGCAAGGCTCAAAAGACAAACCCACCTCCATAGGTATCACAAAGGATAAGAAACTGAGAGTAATGCTACTCAAAGCCAGTAGTCTAAACCTCAAGATGCACGCACTCGAAACTCTCCTTAGCATGGAGAACATCGATATCTATGCAGTAACAGAAACCTAGTTCAAGGCTCCCGAGAGCACCCAAGCACTACCAGGTTATACCTCATACCATGCTTTTCAGCCCCAAAACTTGGACCGAACCACAAAAGGAGAGGGAGTATCAATATTCGTCAAAGATACCCACACCTCCAGGTTGGTGGCACAGCACGAAGCATCAGAGACTATCCATGTGCAACTAACAGTGGTTAAAATTGCCTTCCAGTTTATAGCCTGCTACAGACCACCCTCCCAAACCCAGGAACCCCACTCGGCCTTCCTGAGAACACTGGAAAATATGAAGTGCTCTCCAAACACCATTATATTGGGCGACTTCAACTACCCAAACATAGACTGGGAGCATTACTCTAGCTCCAACACCCTAGCCCAAAGGTTCCTAGAATTTATAAACTCAAATGCTATGGAACAACTTGTTACTACTCCCACAAGAGGGGAAAACATACTGGACCTGATCATCACCAACATGGGGACTCTATGCTCCAGACCAGAAGTGTATCCCTCATTGGTAAGATCAGACCATAAACTAATCTCACTGGATATTCACATCCCGACTCCACCCCCTGCCCTGAAAACCACAGTGAAAAACTTCTCTAAAGCAAATTTCACACTCCTCAAAACCAAGGTGGAATCCTTCAAAGCCCCCGGGCCTGTGGAAAATACATCCCAGACCGCAGAATCCTTTATAAACGCATTCTAGGAACACCTTCAGGAATGCATGGATCATGCAATCCAAATAAAACCAAGACCCAATCCTCCAAAGGCAGACGTCCTGTCTGGTGGACCCCAGCCATAAACAAACTATAGAATAGAAGGAGGAAGCTACTACATGATAGAGCAAAATCACAAAAAGGGAAGGCATCTCTGATCAGTATTAGCAAAAAACTATGGGCACTCATAAAATCGTCTAAGGCCAGCTTCAAGAGAAAAAATGCACAGGACACTAAGGATAATCACAAGGCTTTCTTTAGTTATGTTAGGAACCTGGGTGGGAATTCCCAGATATGCTCAGAATTAGTCCAAAATGACAAAAAATACACCAAACCCACAGACATTGCCAACATCCTAGCTGACAGGTTCAGGGCAAACCCCCCCCCCACCAAAGGGGCAAATATCTATCCCAGCAGAGTGCTGCCCCCCTGACATCTCAGATGCTCAGGTAAGAGCTGCCCTCTCCAAAGCAAAAAACACAGCATCAATGGGACCAGACGGTGTCCCAGGCTGCGTCCTACATGAACTCCAAGAAGAGCTAAACCCAAACATAAAACTACTGTTCAATCTCAGCCTTACTACAGGATATGTACCCAAAGAGTGGCGTACAGCAACAGTGGTCCCTCTCTACAAAGGTGGTGCCTCAACGGATCCTGGAAACTATTGCCCCATAAGCCTGACTAGCTTGGTCTGCAAAGCTATGGAAAGGATCATCATCGACCTCATAAATAAAGATATTGGGGACCTACAGACACTGGATCCTACCCAGTTCGGCTTTGTTAAGGGCAGAGCCTGCCTCTTAAACCTGGTTGATTTCATTGAAACAATCACCAGGGCCATTGACGAGGGGAAGGTGGTCCACACAGCCTACCTGGACCTCGCAAAAGCCTTCAATACAATACCCCACTCAGGCATTATAGATAATCTCACCAGCTTAAATATAAACCCCTATGTCACTATATGGGTTGCAAACTGGCTCAAGGACAGAACCCACATGGTTAGAATTGCTGGAGCCATGTCAGACTCCAAACCAGTTACAAGTGGCGTCCCACAAGGCTCAGTCCTGGGACCACTCTTGTTCGGAATATATTTCTCAGAGGTACAGGCCAACACGGAAGGACTGTGGCTGACCAAGTTTGCAGATGACTGCAAACTGGGCGCCATAATCAACTCTCCAGCCGACACAAGCATCCTCCAAAAGGGCCTCATAGAAACAGACAACTGGTGCCAGAGCCATGGCCTCAAGCTAAATGCCAAAAAGTGTATAGTCATCCCCTTTGGCAAAAACAAAGTGCCCACTAATTACCACATAGGTAGTAATCCATTAAGTACAGAAGAAGTAATTAGGGACCTGGGGACCCAAGTTGATAGCAATCTCTCATTTGACAACCACGTGGCCAAAGTGGTTAGATAAACATTTTATATAGCCCACCTAATCATGAAGGGATTCACATCTAGATCAGGAGAGGTCATCGTGCCTCTTTACTCATCCCTCATCAGGCCCATAATTGAGTACAATGCCCCTTTTGGGATGTACCTTACCAGACACCTGCAGCAACTGGAAAGACCCCAAAAGTACCTCACCAAGAGGATCAAAGGGCTCAAACAGATGCCATATGCTGCCTGGTTAAAGAAACTCCAGCTCTACTCAGTGGCGTACCGCCTACTCAGAGGCGATCTGTGCCTGACGTATAAAGCCATGTCCAACCCGGAATTAATGGACATGCTGCACCTCAGAAAATCCAAATCCCATCGAGCTACGTGCTCAAGAGACTTGAACCTCAGCACTGAAATAAATAGGACATGCTGGAGGGACAGATTCATAACACAGAGGCTCCCTTCACTCTGGAATAAAATCCCAGTCCAGGTTAGGCAGAGTCCCTCATTGACTCTCTTCAAGAGGAATCTTGGTGAGTGGATGGGAGATCATAGGTTTACCCCGGGTATCACTTCTGTGTCACTGTTAGACAGAGGCACAGTATACTAACCTCGAAAAAGGGCATAGCAAAATTAATTTAAAATGGGTGGCGAAAGCCAAACACACTCTGGCTAGGCTTATAAATGCCCTAGGGCAGATAGCCTAGTATGAACCTATGTCAGTTTCCTTATACCGAGAAACATAGGAAGATGCCTCCCTTGGTAAAGAGTCAACTATTTATTCAAATAGAAATACCTGTGCTACCATAATGATTACAAAAATATTAATTAAATGGAGCTGTAATGATGCAGTATGAGAACTATGACAAACAGATACAAGTTGGGTGAAACAAAGAAGAAGGCAGGTATAGCAAGAAACAAACAACTATGCCATCTATGATTACAAAGATGGTGCAAACAATATAGTACACAGAAGCAGGAATATACAGTAAAAAAAAAAAACAGGCAACGTATAACTCAACAATCTACAAACCAGCAGAGAAACAGAAATAATCAGTACAATAATTAATTACAGAGACTGAGAGAGAGAAGCATGAAAGTCTTAAAGTAGAGTACTGTGATAACAATGAACTAACATTTTTCACATAAAAGCAAAGAACTTTATTGACAAGAAGGCATTGACATTATACAAACACATTGCCCAGGATTTACTTTGAATGCTTTTTTCTTCATGTTGGTTATACAATGAATGTAGTACTATTTGCAGTGCTGCATGCTAAAATTACTTGCAATATTTTTCTGAGTGTTCATTTAACAGCTCCCAACTTTATAGTACATATTTTCCATCACCATGTAACTACTCATGTATTTTGTCTTTAGTATGATATGTATACTTGAGTTCTATATTTTCTTTTTTTACACATTTGAAGCTTTTTGAAACTGGTTCCAGGACTTAAGTTTGCTAGAGGCATTGAAACAACAAACACCTGCCTGTTTTGCTATTATTACAAGTTAAATAAATGTTCTGCAGCTAAACATACCTATCTATATAACTTTTACGTGCACTGAACAGCTGTAGCCAACAGATAACTATTTGCTTATTAAAGTTTAACATTGTTAGCATTATTTTGACTGTGCCATTACTTAACTGTGACAGAACCAGTTAGTGCCAGTTCTATTAAGGCTTCAAGTAAGCCATGTAAATTTAGTACAGACTATGTTTGTTGAGAAGGCAAACGAAAAAAGACTTGAAAGACAGGGTACCATTTCTTTAACGGAATTGTCTTATTACTGTATTGCGGTACAGTATAGTATTTGCCAATTATTGCTGCTATTACCTTACCAGCTAAATAGTATAACTTTTATTATCTTGTGTAATTCAGCATAACTGTACTGCATATCATAGATACTAGACTGTTTATAGTCTATATTGTCTTTATTAAAAACTGCATATATAGCCTAACTGTATATATCTGACCTTATTTTGACTTTTGAATGCATTTATGATATACACTTTTATTATATTACATAATTGTTTCCATATACTATGTAATCTTCTATTTCCTGTGACAGTTGCACAACAGCTCAGAGACTAAGGCTATATGAACTGTAATGAGCTTCATCTTGAGGTCCTGGGTTTGAATCTCAGTCTTTCTTTATGGAAGGCATGGCACTGAATACCTCAATTAAACAAACAGTACTCCTGATCACATTTAAGTACCACTTATGCCTAGTGGAATTACTGGTGAATAACTAGTATAAATGATTTATCATAGTGCTTTATTGTATTTTATATAAAACAAATACGTTTTGCTTTATTTTGACATTGAATAATGACTTTCAAGTTGAGCACAGTTCTTGAAAACAATAAGTGAGGGTGTTTTTACTGTCTCTGGTACAGATCTTATTTCTGGCAGTTCTTGCAAACTAATAAGGGAATTAAAACTGTGAAGAATATTAATCAGAATATGAATGATTTTAAAACAAAACACACTACTGTGATATTTAAAGTTAAAAGTGTCACTGAGTTTTAACATGTGTCAGCTGACAGTGGTAAGGGTGAAGGCTATCCAGCCATCCCTCTAATGTGAAGTTCAGATTTTGCCTCGTGATTTTAGTAACTGTGACAGGTAATTATTCTGCTGTCAGTGAGCCTCAGGGTGGTTAATTATGTGAAACTAATGAGGATGTGAAACGTAGTAATGGCACAACCGATAATGAAGCGCTTACAACACACACCATTTTGGATATTTTTTTCATGATATCTCATTATGCTGTTATGTTTGTTTCCTGGGAAGAAGTAGTCGTACATCTAATGAATGCAGAAAACCACAATCCTTAAGTGAATCCTTAGAGAGATAATTGAGAAGCTGTGTCATTAAGTGGCATGGGTCCATGTAGTGCAGATGCTTCTGCTCTATTAAGAGCTCATAACAAAGCTAACATACTAGAGTGAGGAAATTGAGCATAAGTAGATTTAAAAGAGAATCATGCATGTTTGATTTTGGTAATTTTAAAAATAAAGCAGATATCTATTTAGCTGATGTATAAAATGTAAGAATTTGTGAACCTTGTTATTATAAGTGGTCTCTGAGTCCATTTATGTTTCCCTGACCTGCATGGGACAGATTATGGGCAAGCAGAAGCCGAGATAGATGTAGGGAATGGATAAAAATAGGAAAACAAAGACCATTTAAGGAAAGAGAAGAAAGGCATTGCTCTTGACAACTGCGCAACAGATGAGATGTAGGTATCATCGGCATATAAAATAATGTTATCAGCTGCACATTGCATAAATACATTTGTTTCCTGCTTTCTATTACTACTCCCAAGAGCATGTATGAGCATATGGATTACATTTGAAATGAAATAAGACTCTTAAAAGACAAATGCCTTTGCGTACTGAGGCCATCATGTAGATAGATGTAGGAGAAATAATTCATTCAAATAAATCGTTGAACAAAATAGTTATGACTTATAAATGTATTCAAATAAATAGTAATTTTAAATGCTTTGCATATCAGTATTTATCCTAGGGAAAAAACTCAAACTGCTTTAGCTTTCAGATTAGGGGATTCCAGAACGATCAGTTATTCTGCTGCAGGATGTCTGCACTCTGCCCAATTTCATGTTGCATTTAAGTTGCCGCTCCTAGTTCTCATTTCCAAAGTAGGTCTCCCCAATGATTTATAAGGGGCTCACCATAGTGGGATTTCTGCTGACTACATACCTAAACACAGCTCCATTTTCTATCTTGTCTTTGGTATATATTTTCCTAATTTAGTTGATTCATTTTACTTCTCCATTCCAAAAGAAAGATTAACATCATAATGGATGTTTTCACTACGTTTAACTTAATTTTATTTAACTCATACCTGATGGTAGACAAAGAAAGGTCTAAGTTATTTTATTGTCATGCTCTAATAATTCAGACTCCTCTTTTGTTAATATCTGCATACTTCATGCACACTATATGGTAATGTATCTCCATACTGGTGAACAGCAAATACCCTAATGGGAAGGTGGACTAGCTCATATTGTAGTTTTCTCTGCATCACTCTTTCATATAACCAGTCATTAATCAAGTTAAACAATGTAAGATCATCTCCCAAACTAATTATCTTTCAGGAAAATAGATTATAATCCACAATTTCACATGATCCATTTAAATCCCGGAGATCCTCACATGCTTGCATTCATATATATATATATATATATATATATATATATATATATATATATATATATATATATATATTTATTTGAATTTGTTTACTGGGGTAGAGCACTGATCAATTTGGACAAATGTCAGTCTCAGCTTGGGGTCAAAATCTGACTAGACACACAAAATCGGCAAAAGTACAATCACATGTAGGTGACAATGAAACAGTACAAGGGTAGAGTAATGCTTCAGATTTATAGTAAATTCAATGTATTACTTTATAATACATACAAAAGTTTCAAAACATTTGCGAAATTAAATTAAAATAAACTAGATATGAAAAGTAGCAAAGGGTATTAGTGGTTGAGTTAGAGTGGAGAAGAGTTAAAGTAGACTTAAGTGATCTGACCTGAGGGTAACAGATACATTTTGTTTGTTTAACAAAATTTGATTTTAGTAGAGAACATGACTTGGAAGTCTTTATTTCAGATGGGAAAGACTCTCAGAATTTGTGCGTGAGAACTGAGAATACATAGTGAGAGAAATGTAGCTCAGACTCTGGGATTTATATTTTAGGGCCTGATTAGTTCAAGTTTCTTAAGTTGTATTGCTGTTAAAGGATAGAGAGCATGTTCATGTAGGAGTCTGAACAGTAGAGATCCTAAGAGCAGATCTTCTCTTTGGTTAACTGGGACCAATTTGTTTTTTGCAGTGTTATACAGCAGTGTTCATTTCATGTGGCGTGTGTAATAAATCTATATTTTGTTTTTTTTTTGGTGTTTGAATAGTGGTGGTGTTTTTAGTAGGGGCTGCTGATATAAGAGGGAGCCTGAATTTCATTTGAGGGAGTACAATTCCTTCCCATATTGCAGACCCGGTAGAGTGTGAACGCAAAATAAATAGTTGTTTGTGCTCAGAAAAGCAGGGGATTCATTATTTTACATGTATTATCTAGATGCAGATGAAAATTGAGTGAGGGGACAGAGGGGTCTAACCAGAGACTAAGATATCTGAAATAGGAGACCTGCTCTAAGGGATGGTTATTGTGATCATAGATTGTTAAAGTTGTCTTAGGTCTGCTGAATTTTTGTTAGTGCCAAAAAGCATAGATATATTTTTGGATGCATTTAGTATGAGTTTTTGAGTAGTAATCCACTCACTGAGGTGACTGAACATCAGATTTTAGATCTTGCTGTAAGGTAGTTAGAGAGTGGCTAGAGTGTTAGAGGACCATGTCATCTTCTTATGGGAGGATAGGAAGGAAAGGAAGATTGAATGGAAGATCACTGATGTATATAGAGAACATGAAGGTGGCAAAAATAGATTGTTGAGGTACACCATTGTGTTGTGGAAAGGAGTGAGAAGTACAACAGTTATAGTTCATGGAGAAATGGCAGTTAGGCAGATAACTTTGGTACCAAGGGATCTCATAAAGGCTAATCCTAGTTCTTAAAGGTAGATGGTAAGAGAGAATTCATTGATTAAGTCAAAAGCTCTGGTGAGATCTACAAGAATTGTACCAGAGAACATGTCTTTTTCCATGGACATGAGAATTTCATCAGTCAGAACCCAGATGGCTGTGGAGATGCTCCTACTTGACAAAAAGCTATGTTGTTTTTGTGAGAGGAAGTGTTATTTAGTAATATATTCTGTGAGTTGAAGCTAGACAATTTTCTCATGAATTTTGCACAGGGTTGGGAAGATGGATATGAGGTAATCGTATGATGGGGTATGGGATGTTTCTTTCTGGACAGTGGGTTTACTATAGTAGATTTAATTTTATTAGACATGGTGTTGGTTGTAAGGCATAGATTAAAGATGTGTTTTAGGGGGCAACAATGAAGTCGTGACACTGGCATATGAACCATGAATGTAGGTTGTTTGTACCTAGGAGACATTCCATCTGTACTTGTTCCAGTAAAGGGATAATATTATTGGATGAGATCTGCAGATATCAAAGGTAGGAAGATGCTGTGGGTTGGATTTGTGGGGGTGTTTGCAGTGAAAATCATCTGAAGACCAGCTGAAGGAAACCCTTGTAGAAGTGTGAGGCAGGCTATGTCCTGGGAAGTTGCTGACTTTGTTCCAAAATTTATGAGAGTTGTGGGGGTGTATAATGGAATGCCTTTTGTGTCTTCTAATGACTTTTTTGTTCAGGTTCTTTTTACATTTGTATATTGCTTCCTGTTTTCTTGAGTAGGATTAGCATTTGATTTAAATAATTATAATTGAACTATTTGACTAACTGAAATAGGTATTACTGATGATATAAAATCTTGGTTTGTAGATTTTCTCATGAATAAATCCTTCAAGGTGAAAGTAGGCACCATGACCTCTGAAATATCTCCTGTTATGAAAGAAGTCCCCCAGGGTTCCACTTTAACCCCTGTTTTCCATATTTATAAACAAACTCCCATGTGATCACCCTCAGATACCTCTAATTCATTATGCAGACAATATGGTTATCCACAGGTTAAACAGATTGCACTCTATTATATAAACTCAGCTCCAGGATGACCAACAAACCCTCAACCAATGGCTAATAGGCCAAAACATATATGCCATCCCTCAAAAACAAAATGACCCCCCCCCCCCCAAAAAAAAGACAAAGACTAATTAGTAACTACCACATCCTTCAAATACTTCACCATCTGGCTAGACCAAACTCTTGACTTTAACTATACATTCAAAACACACACAAAAAGAACAAAACACTACTGTTCTGGGCAAGCAAGCTGTCACCTCTTCTGTCCAAGCCAGCCACAGCTACCATAGGCAAAGGAATACGCTTATCTCAACTCATATATGGACTACCCATAATAGCTGCAGCCTCAGAGAAAAATGCTACCACCTTGCAAACCATCTCCAGTAAAATCTGCCAGTTCATTACTAACTCCTCCATTAATGAACACCACTGCCTAACTCTGTCCAACGCTAAATGGCTCCCAGTACATTTGAAAGTTGACCTGCTGCTAGGATTACTAATTTACAAAGCCCTTTCTCCTAAGACATCTTCCCCTCTCACTCATAAACTTTTCAGCAAACCCCCACATATATGCTCAGGGATGTCTCTCAATCTCAGCCTACTCTACTAACTTCAAAAACTAAACTTCATTATACTGACCATGCATTCTCCATCTTAATACCTAAACTATGGGACTTCATTCCTATCTCAATCAGAGATGTCCAAAAATACTCAGACTTCAGACAACAGCTCAAGAAACACCTCTTCACCTGAAGTGCAACTGCACTTCCACAGCTCATGTTGCATGAACCCTGAAAATCTCTCACACCCCTTTATCCATATTTCAACCATCCTTATCTCATCTTTTTATCCCCTCACTTACTGCTATCACATTCACCATACCTTTCCTTTCTCTTTGCGTCTCGCACACTTCATCTCCTTTCTACTCCTCTTTCCTCTGCATGTCTCGCTCACCATTTCTGTCTCCTCCTCATAGTATCCTTTCCTACAACTATTCTTACTCACTTCTTCTATTGTCTTCATACCTCTCTATATAATAATATCCTGCTATCTCTTTCACTTAAGGCATCTCAGCCATTATTGCTACATCTAATCCATAAAGCTCTGCTAAGCATGAATCCATTTTTCCGTTCACGTTTTGACATTGTAAACTGCTTCTTGAACTAAATGTTGGCGCATATTCTTGCATTTGTAAATATGTATATGTTTTTAGCATATATTTTTATTTGTAAATATATTCTGTTAATTTTTATGGGATCCTTTTCACCCTGGCTGGCCCACTAATGGTCCATTGAGATCAGTGCACTACACTCTTAAACAAATATAAATAAAATAATATTTCCATGAGTGCCAGAATTCATCCTGGAGTTTGGTGAGGGATTTCAACTTATGGGTAAGCCAATTCTTGGGTTTGGAAGTCTAGTGATTAAGGGAAAGTGTCTGTCTTGTAGACTGGAGAAAGTGTGCGTGTAAGAAGTTTAGCTCCTTCATTAGGATCTGTGATGTCTAGAATAGGGATCCAGTCAAGGGAAGAGAGAGAGAGAGAGAGATGAAGATAGTTTTGCAATATTGGGAGTGGATTTAGAGCTGAAGGAGATTAGCTTTAGTTTTGTTTTGGCAGCTGGGCATAAAATGGAGAACCTGATGGGATAATGGTCACTAAATGAGGGTTTGTGAATTGTAATGTTGGAGACTGTTTGAGCCATTGAAGATGATAAGATTAATGAGGGATTGTTTTCTCTTCAAAGGGCTGGATCTGGTAGGTTGCTTAATGTGATGTGTCAATTGTTCCTCAGTGAGGTAGTCTAAGACATCTAAATTAACTGGCTTTAACATGTTAATATGAAAGTCATCCAGAATAATTGTATTGATAAACAGAGCTGCAATATATCAAATGTTTTTGAGACTCACCTTCTCTAATCATGTTGCCTGCATTCTGGACTAGCCCCCATTTCAATATTACCCTGCAACTTACTGGTTGTTATATTTTCTAGTACTTTGCATAATCCACTCAGAAGATTAATGGGCTATAGATTTCACATTCTTGATCCCCTTCCCCTACATGGTTCTTTTCCATCCATCTGTAATTGTAATCTTTCCTTCATTTATGTTTTGTTTATACAAACATTACAAAATTAGATTAAACTCTTCCTCAAGTCATACATCTCAATTGTTTAGCACAAGAAATCTAGACAAAGCCAAAAATAATGGGTGGGGGAGGGGGGAGTGCAAAGGCCCAAAACAGGGACAAATTTTAAATAGTTCTCTTAAAAATTTAGAAAGTTTCTAGAATAAAAGGTATTGTATTATCATGCACTTTCTGAAGGATATGAAACCTGAAACACAAATGAATGAAATTATTTAGTGACTTCAGGCCTCAGTGATTTGCCAGAAAACCACAAATCTGTGCAGTCTGAGAAAATCTGTACATTTAAGAGGTATACCTCAAATTTGTTTAAGTAATAGCTGACATTAACAGCTTTTAAAGGTTATAATTTTCCAGGACTTTACAAATCTTATCTTGTGTCTTCCCTGCCAGTGCGAAAATAGTTTGTTTACTCCTTTCATCAGAAGTTACTACATGTGGCTAACTATGCACACATCTTGTTTGAGGTGTGTATATATTTGTCTGATTTATTACTGCACAATTGGATTTCATCTCCTAAATTGTTTAAACTGGGCTTCTGCCACACATTTTACTTTCTTATCCTGCCCTATCTTTTTTTTTATTTGCATTTTTAAAAACTGTTTTCCCTCAAATCTTTTCGGCCGTCTTTTAACTTTCTATATATCTTGTATTCTTGTTTATTAGTGCCTTTGTTTACTACTTCTCTGATATGATCTTTTTGTGTGTTGCTCTTTGACCATAATTAACGAGTACTTATTTCTCAGCTCTTCAAAATTTTAAGTCAATGTTTTATGTTTTTCTTTTCAAATCAAAATAATTTCACTTCTTTCATCTCATTCCATTTTGCTTTGTTGTACAGGAATACAGTAGAAGTTAGTTTCTCTTTATCTTCTCACTGGCCTTCTGTGTATGTTTTTAAATAACAGTGTACCTCCAGCATTACAAGGTCAGTAAGTGTTAATGGTGGAAGAATTTCATAGTCCCATTCCATGACACCTATTCCAGTAACATGGTTTCCAGCTAGGCATACTGTACCTCTCATGGTACAATGGTATCTCCCTAGTACAAAAGTGAACATAAAAGTTTCCATTTCACTCCAATACTGTGTCTCAGTCTTGCACTTGTATGTTCCCCTTTTACTGTTTTTCTTTAATCAATTAACTCATGACTGTAAAGAAATTTACAGTTAAATTGAATTGCCTACCACTTAATTACAGCTTATAAATGATGCTGCCTACCACGCGTGTAAATAATTTAAATCTTGTATGCGCATAAACACTTGTTTAAGGTTTATTGTTTCTTTCATTATTGGTTGCTATCTCCAGGATGAGCCTGAAAATGGTCCATATCAATACTCTGCCCTGGTCAACAAATGTATGTATAAATAATTTAAATAAATAAATAAATAAATAAATATGTTTCAACAGCTCTATGCCTACATTCATATTTTATTGACTTGTTTAAAAAAAACAATCACTGCCTTCAGTTGTTGCAGTTGAGGTAAATCACTAATAATTCTCATGGACCTTTTGATCATAAGATCATAAGAGGTTACTAGGTTAACAGCCCTAGAGCCTTTTTCAGCCTAACCATTCATGTCCCATATTTCCCAATTATCAATGCCTATCGGCTAGAAGAGGTGTAGTATATGCCTGCGGTTTACAGCATCTACAAACTGCCCCCTGACCATAAGGACCACAGTCGACAAGTCAGGATTGACGTTGCGATTTTCAATTCATTGGTCCAAATTGCATTTGAAAAGGCTTAGGAAGAGCTCTGTTTCACAAGAATGGGGAGTCTGTTCCAGAGAAGGGGTAATCTCTGAGTCAAGTACTTATCTTTCCAACATGTTTTGTTTATGTCACATACAAGGTTTAGGTCCTTAGATTGGGTAATTTTAGTGCTGCTTGTTTTGTGAATGTGTAGCGTATCCATTAGGGCAGGATCAGAGAATGCCTTGAAGGTTAGGCATAGATAGCTCTTCAGTAGTCTGTAGGAGGCTGAGTAGAGAGACAGGGCTTTGAGGCAGTCTGCATAGGACGTACTGTTTACACCCTGTTTTCTTTTAGTGAAAACCTTTGTGGCTGTATCAGTTGTTGCATATGCCTTTACAGGTACATGCCAAAAGGGTGCCTTGTACTCGATTATTGGTCTAATAATGGCTGAGTATAGTAGGACTATGATCTTCTTAGATTTGAATGCCATGCCTTAATTATAATTTGCACCATGTAGAAAGATGTTCTCACTACCATGGACACATTGGGATCAAAAAGTCCACTTAAAATGACCAAGACTCCAAAATTCTAGAGGTTAGCGCTTTCGTGGTTGTATCACACCACTTCAGCAGACCATAAAAAGCTGTTAAGACCATGATAAATAGGAATTCATAAAATCAATTATCCTATAACTGTATTACACTAATTAATAGCTTAAAGAAATATGTAGATACATAAATATACTTCTATACTTTTGCCTACAACTAAAAATATTGCTTGTATTAACAACAAACATACAAATACTGGTCTGACGAAGTGGTGTGATACAACCATGAAAGTGCTAACCTCTAGAATTTTGCTGTTTGGAAGAAAATAAAGCTGTTTTTTTGTAACTACTACTGGATTCAGTTTCTAATCTCTGCCTATGGTTGGAGCCTTAGTAATTTTAAGTGGACTATTTATTCTGTGGTGTTGGCTTTATGCTCCATTTACACAGCAAGCAACTCATTTTGTGTATACATTGGGATCAAAGTTCAGGTTGCTGTCAACCTAAGTTCTCAAGTCCCTTACCCCAGGTTCTGCTTTTAGGGGAGTGCTATCAATGTTGTAATTTACAGGGGTAGTCATCTTCTCAAAGTGAGTAATTATTCATTTTTGCACTGAGTTTTAGGCCATGGTTCTGGCACCAGTTATTTGTCTGTGTCAGACCTTCCTGGAGGATATCTACATCTTTGGGGGATTCAGTGATTGCACCCAACTTGCAGTCACTAGCAAATTTGGTAATCCAATGTCCCTGTACATTTGTCTTGGCTTCAGAGAAATGTAGTCCAAATAGAAGAGGTCCCAGTATCAAGCCCTGTGGAACATCACTTGCAACAGGCCTATCTGTGGAGGTGGATTCCCCTACCCTAACTTTATGTTTCATATCTGTCAGCTATTTGGCTACCCATTGGATGACAAAGAGATTTATGCCTACATTTTTGAGTTTGTCTGAAATATCCACGTGAGATATTGGGTCAAATGCCTTTGCCAGGTCAAGGTAGGTGGTATGCACCATTTTCCCTTGTCCATGGCTCTAGTGACCTTCTCGAGGAAGTCCACCAAGTTTAGTAGGCATGACGTGCCTTTGATGAAACCAAACTGGGATGAGTCCAGTGTTTGAAGATTTCCTATGTCTTTGTTTATCTGGTCCACAATAATTCTTTCCATGGCCTTGCATTAAAGACTAGTCAGATTTATGGGACTGTAGTTCCCTAGGTCTGTTGATGGTCTGTCTTTACGTATATGGATGACAGTTGCAGTCCTCCATTCCTTGTGGAGGAAACCTATTTGTAGGCTGTAGATGAACACATATTCCAGTGGAGCTGACAGCTCATGTTTCAAGCTATTTAGGAGGCATCTTGGGATATTATCAGGACCCACTGATGCAGTGTTTTTAGCGTTGGAGAGTGCAGTGAGGACCTGTTCTTTAGTGATAGTTGGGAGAGAAATGGTAGAGAGTATTTCCTGGGGGGAAACTTGGGGTGATTGGAGCTAACTTTATTGGACAGCAAATTTGCTATATCCCCCAGTTTGGCATAGTAAGTTCTATTTACTATTAGTTCAGCACACTGTTGGATGTTCCTCTTAAGCTTGCATACATAATTGAAAATGCATTATAGTAATTCTTAGCCTTGGAGGCTATTTTTGTCTCAAAGTTGGCTTTGTTGGACGTGATTAATCCACTGAGTTGTTTGTTGAGACTGATGAGTGAGTATTTTGTCTTTTGGGCATAGCCCTTCCTATTTTTGGCCAGGATTTTCTTTCTTTTATTGTACAATCTGTTTATACTGGGAGTCCACCAAAGTGGCTTCATTTTGAAGTTTGTTCTATGTTTATTTCAGTTTGGAACTGCTGTTTCTATACAGTTATTTGTATGCTTGTACAGGGTTTTTATAAAAATGTTCACATAGGTTTGTTCTCTGAATTTGGAGGGGCTTGAACTTTAGCTATGCCTTCACTTAATAGGAAGTAGTTAGCCTTAGAAAAATTTTTAAAGGTTTTGAGGTTTTGGGAGTTTCAAGGGTTACTGCTTTGTGAGCTGATCTGACCGGTGAGGATATTACACGGGGTGGTGGGCAATGTTCCTTCATATCTGTGAGTACCAGATCCAAGATATTTGCACCCCAGTAGGTGTGCAGACTTAGCTGTTCCAGGGTGTTTCCATAGACAAAATCCAGAAATCTTTGAACCTGCATTTTAGTGGTTGTTTATGTATCCCAGCTTATTAGCTGAATTATGAGTATCTGGATCATAAATGGAGACCCATGGCTAGCAATGATATGGTGTTGGACTTTTCCTAAGGTTAGTTGAACATGGACTAGCTCAAGCATGTCATACTGTTTGACCAGTCTTGAGATGTGCTTACTTTTTATGTAGATTGTCGTATGAATAGCATTTTTATGCATACCTATTGTAAACATTTTTTTAGAAAATAACTCCTTTAGTAACCGAACTCAGACACATTTTAAACAACAGTGAATATTAACAACAGCATAGAAATAGTTATAATGAAAATATTTACAGAAGTCAACAAACCATGCATTTCTCACACCTCCCTCACCCTAAGAAGAATTCACCTCCCCTTAAACTAGCAAGTTAACAATATCAGTAGTTTTGACTTGGAAAAAAAAAACCTTCCAATCTTGTTATTACTCCCCCACCCAGGCTAGACAATTCATGAAGTTTCATTCACCATACTTTCTCTAGATTGTCCACCCTCCACCCTCTAATAAATCCCCATGCTATACAGATTGTAAAGAGTTTATGCATGAAAACCCTACTTTTTACACGCTCCTTGGAAATAGTCTATATTGTCTTATTGCTTTGTCTCTACATTTTAGAAATTAGTATCAATAGTTTCTGTTATTAAAAATTCTTTCTGCGTGTGGGATGAAGAGAGTTATTTCATCAGTCTACTTTACCTGGTTAACAAATGTAAAAGAAATTGTTCATTGTAGGTGAGAGCGTATTTTGATTTAGAGTTTTTAAGCTCTCAGGTGTTTCACTTTACACTTCCCTGATGCTAAGTATATGAGCAGAAATACAGCAGAATTTGAATTTAGATATCCAGATAGTAACATTATTAACTTAGTAACAGTCTGCAAAATTGCTATTTACACAGTTTAAACAAAGTATGTTCTCTATGCCTATGTCAAATTGTAGGGCATGCAAATTTTCTGATTTTACTCTTAAGATTTTTAGGTATTAAATCACCAAAATTACAGTCAACTGATTCTACAGGTATTGGACTGCGTACTGTTAAAAGTCCATCTACTCTTTTCTCATTAAGTGATGAACAAGAACCCATATTTCATGAACGTTGGATAGCGGCAGCTCACAAGTGCAGCAGTGAGTGGGTTGCTATCCTTATAGAAAGAGATATGCTAAAATGAAGTGTGTTGAAAGCAGAGACTAAAAAGTTATGTGCTGAGATGGTGAAACATACTTCGAATGCTTCACTTGAAAACTTTTTGAATGACATTAACAATAGATTAGTCTCCTATGAAAAAGAACTCCTCAGCCGTAAGAAAATCAAGTTACAGAGAGACTTGAGAGACTATGGTAATAAGAAAGCTTTTTTGCTTTCCTCCAATCAAAAACCTAAACGTCACAAAGTTCAATTTCAAAGAGAACAGGAAGAGTTAGAACGGCATTCTAGTTTCTACACATCGGCGGCTTCTTCAGCGGAAGAACAAGAAGAAGAACAGTTCCCTGGTTTACCTGCAGCTCAACAAGGGGGATCTAACTTTTCATGGGCCAGTCAACAATATGGGAACCAAAAAGAGAACATGGTTTGGATATGGGGTAATAGGGAACAGAATCATGGACTCTATAGTAAGCGAAGAAAATGGACATATTAGTCAGGTATGGTCTGATGATTCAGATCCCTATATTGTTAATCTCTCAGGATATGTAATCAAATGGCCATGTTGAATAGGGGTTTAAAATATATCTCCACGGTCATTCCTAGATTATATTAACTCAAAAGTGAAATTTTTAAACTAGTTCGAAAAATGCATATTAAGGAATATTTTTTTGAAACTAGAAATATTGAAAGTGTTGCATTAAATGAAGTAAGTGATTCAGAATCTAATGAAAGTTTTTATTCCTGTAACTCTGATATGGGCACAAATGCTTATAGTAGTTTAGATACTTCTAATATCAGGGTTAATAGTAATTTTTATGCCACCTACTAAGAATGATAATATTTTGTGTTTTAATACAGCTATAAATGTGACCATAGAAAAAGAGTTAAATGAATTCAACCAGAAAGCCGTAATGTATAATATGACCAAGCAAGAATGGAATAGTCTAAAACAATTAAGTGAGCAACATAATTTGGTGTTTAAGCCCTCTGATAAAGACTAGTCAAATTTATGGGACTGTAGTTCCCTGGGTCTGTTGATGATCTGTCTTTGCGTATATGGATGACAGTTGCAGTCCTCCATTCCTTGTGGAGGAAACCTATTTGGAGGCTGTAGATGAACACAGATTCCAGTGGAGCTGACAGCTCATGTTTCAAGCTATTTAGGAGACATCTTGGGATATTATCAGGACACACTGATGCAGTGTTTTTAGCTTTGGAGAGTGCATTGAGGACCTGTTCTTTAGTGATAGTTGGGAGAGAAATGGTAGAGAGTATTTCCTGGGGGGAAACTTGGGTTGGGGTGATGGAGGGACAAATTGGAGCTAACTTTATCGGACATCAAATTTGCAATATCCTCCAGTTTGGTATAGGAAGTCCTATTTACTATTAGTTCAGCACACTGTTGGATGTTCCTGTTAAGCTTGCATACATAATTGAAAATGCATTATAGTAATTCATAGCCTTGGAGACTATTTTTGCCTCAAAGTTGGCTTTGTTGGACTTGATTAATCCCCTGAGTTGCTTGTTGAGACATAGCCCTTCCTATTTTTGGCCAGGATTTTCTTTCTTTTATCGTACAATCTGTTTATACTGGGGGTCCACCAAAGTGGCTTGGTTTTAAAGTTTGTTCTATGTTTATTTCATTTTGGAACTGCTGTTTCTATACAGTTATTTGCATGCTTGTACAGGGTTTCTATAAACATTTTCACATAGATTTGTTCTCTGAATTTGGAGGGGCTTGAACTTTAGCTATGCCTTCACTTAATAGGAAGTAGTTAGCCTTAGAACATTTTTTAAAGGTTTTGAGGTTTTGGGAGTTTCAAGGGTTACTGCTTTGTGATCTGATCTGACCGGTGAGGATATTACATGGGGTGGTGGGCAATGTTCCTTCTTATCTGTGAGTACCAGATCCAAGATATTTGCACCCCAGTAGGTGTGCAGACTTAGCTGTTCCAGGGTGTTTCCATTGACAAAATCCAAAAATCATTGAGCCTGCATTTTAATGGTTGTTTATGTATCCCAGCTTATTGGCTGAAGTATGAGTATCTGGATCATAAATGGGGACCCATGGCTAGCAATGATATGGTGTTGGACTTTTCCTAAGGTTAGTTGGACATGGAATAGCTCAAGCATGTCATACTGTTTGACCAGTCTTGAGATGTGCTTACTTTTTATGTAGATTGTTGTATGAATAGCATTTTTATGCATACCTATTGTAAACATTTTTTTAGAAAATAACTCCTTTAGTAACCGAACTCAGACACATTTTAAACAACAGTAAATATTAACAACAGCATAGAAATAGTTATAATGAAAATATTTACAAAAGTCAACAAACCATGAATTTCTCACACCTCCTTCACCCTAAGAAGAATTCACCTCCCCTTAAACTAGCAAGTTAACAATATCAGTAGTTTTGACTTGGAAAAAAAAAAAAAACTTCCAATCTTGTTATTACTCCCCCACCCAGGCTAGACAATTCATGAAGTTTCATTCACCAAACTTTCTCTAGATTGTCCACCCTCCACCCTCTAATAAATCCCCATGCTATATAGAGTGTAAAGATTTTATGCATGAAAACCTTACTTTTTACACACTCCTTGGAAATAGTCTATATTGTCTTATTGCTTTGTCTCTACATTTTAGAAATTAGTAGCAATAGTTTCTGTTATTAAACCTTCTTTCTGCATGTTGGCTGAAGAGAGTTATTTCATCAGTCTACTTTACCTGTTTAACAAATGTAAAAGAAATTGTTAATTGTAGGTGAGAGCGTATTTTGATTTAGAGTTTTTAAGCTCTCAGGTGTTTCACTTTACACTTCCCTGATGCTAAGTATGTGAGCAGAAATACAGCAGAATTTGAATTTAGATATCCAGATAGTAACATTATTAACTTAGTAACAGTATGCAAAATTGCTAATTACAAAGTTTAAACAAAGTCTGTTCTTTATCCCTATGTCAAATTGTAGGGCATGCAAATTTTCTGATTTTACTCTTAAGATTTTTAGGTATTAAAACACCAAAATTACAGTAAACTGATTCTACAGGTATTGGACTGCGTACTGTTAAAAGTCCATCTACTCTTTTCTCATTAAGTGATGAACAAGAACCCATATTTCATGAACGTTGGATAGCGGCAGCTCACTAGTGCAGCAGTGAGTGGGTTGCTATCCTTATAGAAAGAGATATGCTAAAACTAAGTGTGTTGAAAGCAGAGACTAAAAAGTTATGTGCTGAGATGGTGAAACATACTTCAAATGCTTCACTTGAAAATGTTTTGAATGACATTAACAATAGATTAGTCTCCTATGAAAATGAACTTCTCAGCCATAAGAAAATCAAGTTACAGAGAGACTTGAGAGACTATGGTAATAAGAAAGCTTTTTTGCTTTCCTCCAATCAAAAACCTAAACGTCACAAAGTTCAATTTCAAAGAGAACAGGAAGGGTTAGAACGGCATTCTAGTTTCTACATATTGGCGGCTTCTTCAGCAGAAGAACAAGAAGAAGAACAGTTCCCTGGTTTACATGTGGCTCAACAAGGGGTATCTTTTCAAAGAACTTTTCATGGGCCAGTCAACAATATGGGAACCAAAAAGAGAACATGGTTTGGATATGGGGTAATAGGGAACAGAATCATGGACCCTATAGTAAGCGAAGAAAATGGACATACTAGTCAGGTATGGTCTGATGATTCAGATCCCTATATTGTTAATCTCTCAGGATATGTTTTTAATGATAATCAAATGGCCGTATTGAATAGGGGTTTAAAATTTATCTCCATGGTCATTCCTAGATTATATTAACTCAAAAGTGAAATTTTTAAACTTGTTTGAAAAATGCATATTAAGGAATATTTTTTTGAAACTAGAAATATTGAAAGTGTTGCATTAAATGAAGTAAGTGATTCAGGATCTAAAGAAAGTTTTTATTCCTCTAACTCTGATATGGGCACAAATGCTTATAGTAGATTAGATACTTCTAATATCAGGGTTAATAGTAATTTTATCCCACCTACTAAGAATGATAATATTTTGCATTTTAATACAGCTATAAATGTGACCATAGAAAAAGAGTTAAATGAATTCAACCAGAAAGCCATAAGCAACATAATTTGGTGTTTAAGCCCTCTGATAAAGGGGGCAAGTTAGTAGTCATGAGGAATCAGGACTACTATCAAATGTGTATGCAACATCTCAATAACACTGAAGTTTATTGTCAAGTGCAAGAAAGAAGATATATGCAGGCTATGTATGAATATGGACGTTTGATACAAAAGGGGCTACGATTAAATTATTTTACTAAAACAGATGTTTATGACAAGTTTAATAGCAAAGATAGTGTAAGGGCTAGATTCTATTGTGTCCCTAAGATACATAAAAAACGTGTCCATCCACCAGGACGACCGATTGTGTCAGCCTCCGGTTATTTTGCACATCAAATAGGCCATTTTTTACATGGATGTTTGGCTGAATATGTGGTAAAATTACCAGCATATATTAAAGATTCAATGGACTTGCTGAAGAAATTATCACAAATAAGTTGGTTATCAGATATGTATTTTTTGGTAGTAGATGTTACAGGTTTATATACCAGTATACAACATCACTTTGGTATGGAGGTTCTTAGTTATTTTATGGGAGATACTCCTCAAACTGAATATATAAAAGAGTTAATTCATTTTTGTTTGATAAACAATGCCTTTGAATTTGATGGCAAGCTGTATCAACAGTTACAAGGTACAGCGATGGGGGCGGCGTTCACCCCAATGTATGCCAACCTGTTTATGGGGTTGGTTGAATATAGCCACATTTATAGAAGTTCATTTTATAATCAGTTTGTTATAAACTACTTTAGATATATAGATGATTTGATATTTATTTGTAAAGATGGAAAAAATGAAGTAACAAATTTTATTGATTATTTGAATAACAGTAGATTTCTGATCAAATATGATGGCTTGCAAGAAGGAAATAGAGTTAATTATTTAGATCTGACGCTGGAAGGGACAAGTGTGGGGAATATTATAACTCAAATATTTAGAAAATTTGATAAGCCTAGTCACATATTCCATACTAATAGTTGTCATCCTGTACATATAGTACAATCACTCCCATATGGTGAAATTTATGAATTAAAAGGTTATTCACTGATGTAGAAGAGGCTAAAAAAGAAGCCATTGAAGTTAGTGATATGTTCATTAAAAGAGCCTATTTTGAACAATTGGTTCTAGAGAGCTATAAGTGTTTGGACAGAGAATAATGAGATATAATAATAGACAGAGATATGAATTAAGGATTAATAATGAAAAAGAATGGGATTTACAACAAATTATAGTTTTTGTGACCAAACACACTATTTTCTCAAATGAATTGCAAAAAAAATGCTTGTTGGTTTCTGGAATATAATAAAAAGAGACACACCTTCACTTAAGAATTTACAACTTAAATTTTCCTACAAAATTAAAGTTTTTTGGTACATAGTGTTTATAAAAGACCAAATGATGTAATAAAACTTAAGTTTGGATATAGGCACCAAGCCATGTGGTAAATGCTCAATATGTCAATATATATAACTAAAACTTTTGAAGAAATAAATGGTAAAAATTTTGAAATGAAAGGCAGCTTTACATGTAAAAGTGTAGGTGTGATCTATGCTATCAGATGTGAATGTAATAAATTCTATGTGGGAGAAACAAAAAGAAGTTTAGCTGAACAAATTAAAGAACATATAAGAGATATAAAAAAATCATAAAATAGTCATTCCTTTGGGAGAACATAGCAATTTTAAACATGGATGGGGGCTCATTTAAAATTTAAAGTCACAGTGTTAGAACAAATTAACTTTAATTATACAAGTGAGAGTAGGGTAAAATATCTTTTGAGAAAGAAAGAATCCATTCTAATTTTAAAATATAATACTTTACAACCCATGGGTTTAAATAAGGAATGTAATTGGAAGAGTTTTATGTAATATTCATGTATTATTGTTTTTAACATTTGTTATACAGTTTAGAATGTGAAATATTGTTCTTATTAATTGGAATTCTAGTGAATTATTTAATTGAATAATCGGTGTTGTATATAAATGTTAGGTTTAGTTTAATTCATTACTCTGTAAAGGCTGTTTGGCCGAGGCGCTACGAGGTTACATTGTGAGGTCGTATTGATTTATGTGCTGTTCAAGCTATATGCAATTGTGATTTTGTCATAATACCAACTGCCATTTCAGTTCGTTGGTTTACTGATTTGTGGATTCTCTTCATTGATGCTGCTTATTAAATTCTGCAGTCGCTGAATAAACTACACTTTTGTTATTTACTTTAAGAAGTGGAGTTCCTGGCATTTAGTGGTTTTTCGTGATTCTACAAGTAGCCTAATGAATCACAAGTAATTTGGACAGCCAAATAATTTATTGAAGATTTAGTTGCTAAATCAAACCTGTTATATACCCTCAGTATCTGTTTGTTAAGATGGAATGATAGGGGGATAGTTATGTAAACAGCTTTGGGCAGCCTAATTAATAATGGTCTTTTGAAATTCATCCCAGCATCTATGCCTGAACATTACCAACCAAATATATTCAATCAGAATGTGACAGGACTGTATGCAGACAGAATGATCAGCGTTATTTCAATTTTGTCAAATTTTTTAGAGTTTGTTTCCAAGAGGCCTGGACATTTTAAAGAAACTGGAGGATTATGAGATCATTTGTGTTAAGCCACACCCTAGAAACCTAATTATTATGGCCCATATAGATCTTTGGACACCCTCTCTACTTAGTTTACACATGTATTCTTGCACCTTCCCTGCTTATTTTAGTAAAAGGAACAGCTTCTTCCGTAATGTCATCAGGCTGTTGAACTCTATCAACCACTACACTCCATGATGTCCATCTGGGTCAGTAGAAACTGTTTCAAATTGTGCATAACCTGGTTACCAGTCTCATCTAATACTTAGTGCAATATTCACCATGACTGTAACTTGTAGACCATCTAGGGCAGTAGCAATGCACTAAAATATCTCTTCTTTCAGTGCAATACATGTTGCATATTCATAAATTAACCATAGTGCTATACTCTAAGGTCCATAGTGCAATATTCTAATGTTCACGGTGCAATACTCAAATGTCTCTTTCTGTGCAAGGATCAATGCAATGTCTTAACCAATTACTTGTGAAATACTAAAGCCTTATGAAAGTAAGTGTTCAGTTTGAAAAGTGTTAAAATGTGTTTCTATTTATGTACAATATTAGTCTGTCTACCTGCATGTCCGTGATGTAATAGCTAGGTGTGTTATATGTGTAAATGTCTGTGAAAATAGTCTATATGTTGTCTGCACATTGAATCCAGAGACATGGAATTCCGTTCAGTTTTTGCACTTGTGTGATTTCTGAATGACAATAAAGTTTACTTTGACTTTAAATGAGTTTTTAAATATAAAGCACATACTAAATTGTGATGTGAATGTATACATACCATTAAAAGGTAAATTTGACATTCCAGGAGGCTGGGCTAAGTTGAAAAAAATGCCTGAGGAGTTAGGCAAGACTCATATCAGATTTATTAATATTTACATCATTTGTTCTTAGAGTCAGAGCAAGCTTCTTTGATGGTATTGTGAATATTCTTGTATGTAATAGTCTTTACCTTGCCTGGACTATTGCTAAGGTTTCATTGGAGAAGAAATATGATAAAGCAGTTACAACAATGCAAATCATATTAATACATATAATGTTTATTGTCTAAATGTGAACACTGCTTGTTTGTTTCACACAGTAATTTCTGAAAATGGCTGTCTTTGAATCATGACTGCCTTGAATAACGTTTACATCTGACTGAGTTAGAATATGCTCTGCTCCCTCTGTTCTCCCCGCACATTGCTGTAATTATTCTAATCAAAACACTTAGTTGAATTAAGACTGGCTGTTTAAACAACAAATACAAAAAAGATTTATTAGTCTACTACCAAAAAAATAACACAGAGAAAAAAATTCAGTTTGGGTAGAAACATTGTCATGGTTGACATTGGGCAGAGCAAATCAAGTCTCGGAACCTAAGCCTTTTGAAGACCACTAGGCTTGGTTCACTATTGGAGTTGGTTGTGACTCATATGCATGAATGGAATGGAGGCTGTAAGTGCAACAAATTAACCTATGTACCTTTGGCTGATCTTGGACAGAGTATCTTCGTCTTCTTCTTTTGGCTTTTCCCAGTTAGGTGTCGCCACAGCAGATCACCTGTCTGCTTATGATTGGCAGTGTAGTTTTACAGTGTCAAGTTGCCAGCCCGGTGCCCAACCTTCCACAGAAAGAACACACATACACACACTCACACATAGGGTCAATTTAGAGTGTCCAGACCACCTACAGCATGTCTTTGGGAAACTGGAGCACCCTGTGGAAACCCATGCAACCACATGCAGACTCCGCACAGAAGGCATCCCAGCCGAGGATCAAACCGGAGAACCTCTTGCTGTGAGGCGACAACGCTAACTGCTGCACCACCGTGGCCACTCTCTTGGACAGAGTATATCAAATTCTATTAAAAGCAATGAGAAAAACTGAGAGATACACCTGTCATAATTCTGTATGTGTAGAAAAGACATCTGGCAGGAAAGACACTGAAGATGGTAAAACAAAATTGATGTAGTCTGGGGAGCTGTGATGTAAAACAGAGACTCTGGTGACTTCCTCAGAGGAAATGATAAATAATCTGCTCAAAGCTGGAATTAGGTTAAAGGCAGGAACCTGGTGAGACAGGGTCAAGTACAGATGGAGTGACAAGAATAGAGGCAAGAGCCAGGTGGTCACCCTGATGTTTTTCACTTCCTGGTTCATAATCCATGAATATTTGTAAGTACAAACAAGGAGATAGATGTAGGACTACAGGGATATGGAATTCAGAATCTTAGGATGCACAGTGCAAAGTATTGTGGAAGGAGCATAAAATGAGGATAGGGAAGAGCTATGTCCATTATGGAAGCAGTCTGTCAGGTAATGATATCCTGTTTCAGGTGAAGAACAGAAGTTTACCAGCCTGGATAATTATTGAAATATGATTATGAGTAGTAAATGACATATGTATTCATTCATTTTTGTTAGCTTAACTTTACATACTGGAAACAAAAAAAATTAAGCTTACCTGTATGTGCTGGTCTTTTATATGTAGTTATTATCATTTAGCTGCTCTTGTCTACCATTGATCCCATGTATCTTTCAAAGAATTCATGGACACAGACTTTACTGCTTTCTCCAATAACTTTCCCACAATGTGTTTCCATTACACAAACCAAGACATGAATACATACATTCATGCATCTAGAGGAGAATTCTTTCTTCAAACTGTGCCCTTTTCATTGTCGCTTTCTTTTCTTCTTTAACCTTTCTCCACTACACTGCACTATCAATATCATGCTGCCTCTTTTCTCCCTTTCTTCTGATGTGACATGTTTAAATTCTTCAGACTGTCTCCACATACCCCTTTCCATCCACCCCTCTGTTACCTTGGTAGCCTTACTCTTAACTCTCTTGGCATACCTTCCATGTCTATAATGCGTCAATACCGTATACATTACTTAAGCTGTGGTCTTACAAGAGATATGCAGAGTGGTTGTATAGCCTTCTTCCTCTGAAAGTTAACTCCCCTGAGGATTTTTCCTAGCATCTTATGACTTTGATTACAACTTTCAGAATTTGGTCTTATGGCTCGTTTCTGCAGTCACTATCACTTCCAAATCTTTTCTTGTTTTGTTTTGTCAAAGGTAATTCACCTGAGCTGGTGTTTCAACTAGAAGGATGCTGAAGCACAGGTGAAGGACCTTATACTTCCCCCTGTTAAATCTCAATTGCCTTTCTTTCCCACTATTAGTCCTGGGATTCCTTTGTAAGCTCCCCCATTCTATACTGTTCCATGTATTTTAATATCATTTTCAAACAGTTTGATCCTGCCCCAATTTGCTCATTGTGATGTTTGGCACAAAGATACTAAAGAATGCTGAATTAAGACTAGTCCTGTAGGACTTTTCTTATCATCTTCCTCTTAGAGTCCATTTAAACTTCAGTGCTTTCATTTTGAGACACATATACTCTTTCAACCATTTTATCAACTCTTCCCCCACTTCTTGCTCTTTTATCTTATCAGTCAGTGTACTGTGTAGGATAAAAGCCTTACTAATATTCAAGCATACAGCATCCACTATGTTCATTGTTTCAATGTTTAATAGAACTCTAGATTCAAACTGGATTAATTAAATTTTTCTAAATATCATTTCCATCATCTTCCATATGTCCCTTTGCTTATGTGCAGTTAATCAATACTGTGTGCTACCTATATTTCTTTTAGATGCACTGTCTCTCATTTTAACCTTTCAGTTTCTCTCTAGAATGCTCTCAGCCACATTACTTGTACTAGCTCATCTAACTGACCTCAAAACCCACCAACTACACCAACTTGCTTCTGCCTTGTTGTTAAATAGCATGGTCTACTTGATTAGATCTGTTTGTTGTACATCCTTGTATGTGCTGTTTACTTTAGCTTTACTTCAAATTAAAATATATTAGTAATGTTGGCATTTGTTGAAATATAGTCTTTTAATAATACAATTCTAAATGAAATCTGCTGTACTAGACTGAATAAAATAATCCTTTAGATGGCAGTAAATGCAATTATACAAAGTCAACTTTCATGTTAGGCTGCTCATAACAGCCTCATAAGCATGTTTGGGAACGAAGCATAACTGACCACAGGACTTGGGTGAATGAGCAGGTTTTGAGTTTTGAAATTTTTTTATATCTGATTTTTTTAAAGGAGCACAATGTTTAATTAAATTAATAAATTTATGTGCTAAGTGCTTGACTCTCTGATCAGTCCATGGACAAGCCACAGACAAGCAGACAGGCATACACACATGCACCCACCCATTAATAAACACACATGCACGCATGGCACACACAGACAATCACAAAGAAACACAGCAAACACTTCCAAATTCAGGATCTTCAAAGTCAATGAATTTTAGTTATTTAATTAAAAGTGTAAGACCTACTGATCACTGATAACTGCACTCCTCCTTAATGATAACTGACTCACTTCTCTAAACTGACAAAACAGGAGGAAATATTTCTTAGCACCTGTCATCTTATTTAATTTATTGCTTATTTTAGAGCTGCCCATTCCTTAATTATTTTTTCACTGCTCTTTGCCCATGCTGTCTGTTGATTATCAACACTTTTTTGGTGAGTTGTCCCATTTGTTTCCTAACACCAAGCTAAGTTCAACTGGGAGGGCTTTAATTCAGACTGCCATTAGGAGTGGTTTGAGGAGTTTTTCTTCTTTTCTTCCCTGCCTTAACTGCATGCACCTGGTAAGGCATGGGAGAGGGATGTGTGATCAGCTTTCCACAGAGGACAAACCTTCACTTCTACAAGGGGTATTCTCTTCAAGCAATCCTTATTGTTTGCCAGGGAATGAAAAGTAAGAATTTATTTACTTGTTTATTTGGATTTGTTTACCAGGATATTCCATCTGAACAAAGTCCCTTTACAGTGGAGACCCGAGAAGAAAGGCTCCCATGATTAGTTTTACAATACATTATATAAAAGTCTGAACATAGAATAAATCAAATTATATATGAAGTATATGAATTAAGATATGGTCTATCGGATAACAGAATTAGTAAAATTACATTACATGAAAAATATAATGCAATGTACAGAAATTTATACAAACAGGTTTTCTAAGAGGTACACAAGATACAGTTTAAACATTATGCAGTTTGCACAAATTTGGAAGTTGTATAGTAATTAAAGTAGCAATGGGTTATGTATCATACATATTCTATTAGACAGGAATAAGAGGGCCTAGTGTTATCTATAGTGACCTGTGATCGTAGGTAAGAGACAGAAATTAAAGGCTTATTTGGGCAGGAGAAGGGAAGTAAAGTCAGGTAAAGAGAAGTAAAGGTATAGCAGGAAAGGGGAATTAGAAGAGGGAAACTGAGAAAAAAGCTGTTTCTTATGTGTATAGTATCCACATAAAGGACAGTGGGCAGAACTAGGTAAAGTACATGCAAAAATGCAGGAAGAACAAAACACTTTACAAAGGTATGCAGAAACAAAAACACAAATGTCAATCAACAAATGAAAGAATGAATATCAAGGAGACATAGGTAGTACTTGACATAGAATAGAACAGCATATGTAAAAATGTGTCTTTTGAAAATGGAAACAAAGATGAAGTTGAAGATAATGACTGAGAAAATGACCCAAGAGTCTTTACCTTAATTAAGGATGATACTGCAAAGAAATCAGAAATAAACATACAAATTAAAAAGGGGAGATACAGATATTGACAGATAGAGTTGCCTCTGTGAATTTGTTGTCAGGGAAGACTGTAATAACTGGAAACTGAAATCAGCAATAAAAAAAACAGATGTCAATGTTTATGCATACTGCTCAACCAAACTAAGATAGATAAGAAAAAGTTTTCTTTGTCAGTACGTAAGATAGATAAGGGTTGTTTTACAGAAAAAGGTGGAAGTGAATAAAACAATGCTAAAACTCTTCTTAATGTATGTTTTTTCCAAGGAAAAATAAACCAATATACTGTGTTACACTGCAGCTAAGTAATTGGGTATAGCACAGCACAACTAAATGAGACTATTCACATACAACTGTCAAAACTGCCAAAAGAATCATGAATTGCCTTAAATATTGACTTTTATGGGCATGTGTATAGTCAAGAAGATTTAATGGTTCTTGTAATTTCAGAAGATTACTCAAGTTTACCCTTTACCCTTAAGTCAGATTTCTTATATCCACAATGAACTTATATTACCCCATGATATATTGGTACTATTTGCAGCAGTTAAAATAACACTCTTTTACCCTTTAACAAATTTTAGCTTGAACGATTTTATTAGTGCCAAGGTATTATTTATATGAAAGTAATTACATTATAGTCCCATGCCAGTGGGACAGTGCAGTATTTCATGCAGAATATCAAGAAAGTAAGAAGTATTAATGAGAGCAAATGCATCTGATAAGAATATCATCTGAATAGTTAGCTCAACTAATACAGAATAGAAGCTATATCAGTAAGTTTATGTTTAAACACACTTTGAAGAGTAAGTTATCTTGCATGACTAAAACAAGAGGGGCTACAGATGAAGATGCTGGCAAAAGGGACTGCAAGGAGAAACTTCAGCTTCATCTTCAGCTTCAGATATAGTTATGTGTTTAAATGCAAACATAGTGCAAAATGTCTAATTGAGGCAGTTGTAAATCAAATGTATGATGAACAAAAACAGAAGATTATTTGAGTAAATGTACTCTCAGCAAAATAAACAACTTTAAATATAAAATGAAAATAATAAATTATATAATATCAGTAAGTTAGATATGAACAGAACAAAATGTTGCAGAACACATACCTGCAAGATCAATATGAACAAAATAAATTCCTTGTTCACAGATGGTCAAAATCCAAAATGGTGAGTAACCACTCAAAAAAGACAAACCAACACTGCTGAAAACATTAAAAATGAAAAGATATTTTGACACAAAGAAAGGGGCCAGGGAACACTCCCTCAATATGGAATAGAACATGTTGAAAAATGAGAAGAAACACAAAAATTGCATTTTTTTCAGTCCAGATCCCTATTTCATTAAGTGTTAAGGAGTCAATTATCAATATAGTTAATGGAAAATGTTATATTACCAGATACTATTGATTTCTCAAACTGTGGTCTGAGAGTGAAGATAGCAGAGAAAGTGATTATGGTATATTACTCAGGAGTCAATACTTTGCCTGTAAATGACATTATTTTTCTGTTATATGAAGATTAATCCACTAAAATATCCCTTGTAAGAACAGAACCTCCTACTGCTGTAAAAAGGGGTGATGTAATGTTATAAAATATAGTTCCATGCAACTTTCAGCTGGCCAGCACACTCCCTTTAAAAGATTTTGCACATCAGTTGTTTTAAAAGTACAAAAAGACAAAGAAAAGTCTACTGGCAGACTAATCTCATAAGTACTTTCTTGGACTCAGAGCCAATGGCCAGGCACCCTTCTGCTGTTGCTTTCAGCAGAAATATTGTCTGTAGCTCTGTAAGTATGAGATGGACATTGGCTAAACTACATATCAGTACTTAGAGACCAGTAAGGGCAGCTGCTGATAGCTTAATTATACAGACTTCCTTTGATTTGGGGTTCATTATGTACTATGGATGGGAAACGTGACATGACTTTTCTAGACAGAATTTTAAGTTTTTCAGATATTTATTTGTAGCAATAAAGTAAGATACCTGGTCCCGTTCAATAAACACACCACAATGAATTACGTTTGAGGACCGTTATTAAACTCCCATAAACATAAGTTCATTAACCAATATTATTTATTAATTACAACCTGAACATAGTATAGTTGATAGTAATCACAACATAACCATCCATGTAACTGTTAACTAGGGCAGTGTGCCTCGCTCACCCTGACCCAATAAGCAATGTCCTTACCTCCGCTCACTTATTTATGTATGAAGCAGCATCCCATCACCCACTTCATTTACCACTATTCTGTTAAATATCCAACCAAATAAGCAGTGTCCTTACCTTCCCTTACTTATTTTACTTATCAAGCAGCATCCAACTGCTCATAGGTTCATAGGTTCATAGACATGTACTAGGCTATCGGCCCAAGCATCTATGTAAGCCTAGCCAACAAGGTTCCCTGGCTTACGCCACCCAAGAAAGTTATTTTCCTGTGCCACTGTCGAGCAGAGACACAGAAGTGATCCCCTTGGTGTATTTCCTATTTCCCATCCACTCATCAAGAGTTTTCTTGAAGAGTGCCAATGAAGAACTTTTTGCTTGACATAGATGGGTAGCCTGTTCCAGAGTATGGGAAGTCTCTTGGACAGGAATCTATCCCTCCAGCATGTCTTGTTTATTGTGATGACAAGGTTTAGGTCCCTAGACCGTGTAGCTCGGAGGGATTGGGATTTCTTTAGGTGTAGCATGTCCAACAGCTCTGGATTTGACATAGCTTTATATGTTAGGCAGAGATCACCTCGGAGTAGGCGATATGCTATGGAGTAGAGCTGGAGTTCTTTGAGACGGTCAGTGTAGGGTATCTGTTTGAGGCCAGTAATCCTCTTTGTGAGATCACTTTCCTTTCCCAACTCATTGAAATGAACATCCAACACCAGAGTGGGAACAGAAGAGGGCAAGCTTGTCCCTCTTTTCTGCCATAACCAGACTTATAAAATAACCACCCTCCTTTACTGTTCTACCAAAAGAGGGAGGGCAAGTAGCAAGTTCATGCCAAAATGTAATTCCTTACCCAGTTACACTTACATAAAGCCCATTAAGTCCCGCCCTACCCTTACCTCATTTCCTCCCAATCATCTGTCATTCCCATTTAACCATTTCCTCCCACCCACACCTTACTTCCCCTGCCCTCTTTAATTCCCACTACTATCCCTATCTAACCCCCCCACCTGAAGATGCCCCTGGACAAATTGGTTTGTTACCAAACCTCATTTATATGCTCATATCACTAAGCCACAGAACGAACCCCTATTGTTTGGACCTCTTCTGTCTCCTATCTTTTTATTTCATGGTAATATAAAGGTTGTCCCAGCTGTGTAATATCTTCAGAGTGTGTGCTTGTTTGTTTTTCATATAATGTGTGTGGTTTTAGCCAAGTCAACTCAAATAAGTGAAATCCTGTGAATTACTACTTGTACATATCCCTCTATGTGATCCGATGGTGAACAAAATAACAACTCAGTGACGTGTACATGAACAGGGCACCAACCCATCACAGGATATATACACAGACTCACACACACACACGCACACACACACACACACACACACACACACACACACACACACACACACACACACACACACACACACACACACACACACACACACACACACACACACACACACACACACACACACACACACACACACGCACATACACACACATATACTCACTCTTACATGGCCTGCATGCCTACACAAAATTTGGAGGATCACTGATTCACCTACAGCTGGACATCTCTGGGATGTAGGAGAAAGTTAGAGCATCCAGCAGAAACCCATGTGGATAAAGAGAGTTCATGCAGTATCCACACAGAAGAAACACCAGCAAGAACTAAACTGGACAACAAAACACTCAAATGCCGCAGTGATAATAACTGTGCCACGGTGCTGATGTAGAATGGGTTAGAAGAAAACTCTGTTATAGTAAATAAGAATATAGCAATAAATTACAGATACTGTTGTGAAGGTCATCTCTGAAAGCCACAATGTGCAGTCTGAAAGATATGAAGTGCATAATGCCTGCTTTATGAATTCAGAACTGACATTCTGTGCTAAACTTTCCTGCTTTTTCAGACATTTTATGCTACTTTCAGAGAAAGACTTATGCCAAAAAGTATAAAATATTCCATTTTTTTATTGAATACCTGGCCCATGCAGTTGTCGGTTTTCAAGCTGTAACTCATACCATTACTAAGACATTTACATATTTTGCTCATTGTTATCAGTAGGAAATTAATAAAATGAATTGTGTCTTAATTGACACAAATGGGTGCTCCTACACTTGCATATGTGATGTTATATGGCTGCATGGATTCACTTTATAATCCCGAAATACTGAAATGCCGAATTTCAGTATCTCGAGACTATAAAGCTGAAAACTCACAAACCGAAACCCCAAAACCGCGAAATTCGAAACTGCGACTGTGAAAAAAACACTACACCACACATACACAAACACACCTACCTCCCGACACTACAACAAACCAAAACAACACACACTAACACAACAAAACAAACACACACACCCTTCCTATAAGTAGGGGGGAAAGCCCCACTGCACCCACCCCCCATGGTGGGGCGCTGCGCCTCCCCCCCATGTATATATACTAACTCTGAGGTTGCACTAAAAAATGAAAGACAGAAAGCCCACCACCACACATTCTATACCCCCTTGCACAAACACACATCACATACTTACAAACACTACCACTCTCAACACTTACACACTCACACTCTTAACTACCTACCCTAGCCCACACCTAAAACTCCACAACACACTCTCATACATACAAACCCTCCCCAAAACCCTTATAAAACATTACACTTACGTAATGCACCATCACTACTGCGGGTTCGACATTTCCGGGTTCGATATGCTGCAGTTTTTCACAACTGCAGTTTTGACACTTGGTCTCGAGATACTGAAATTCGACATTTCAGTATTTCGAGATTCCAGAGATTCAAAAATCTGAAGGTAATGCTACTCAATGCTAGAAGTCTAAACCTCAAAATACATTCTCTCGAGGCACTCCTAAAAATGGAGAACATCAATGTCAGTGCAGTAACTGAGACCTGGTTCAAGGCTCGAGAGAACACCCCTGCAATACCGGGCTACAACTGTTACCACACTTTTCGGCCACCAATCCAGGATCGAAACACTAAAAGTGGAGGAGTGTCCATATTCACCAAGGATATTCACACCACCAGGCTAGTTGCCCAACACAATGCATCTGAAATTCTCTAGGTGCAACTAACACTAGGTAAGACTGCAATCCAAATTGTAGCTTGCTACAGATCCCCCACCATGCCCCAAGATTCTCACGACACCTTTCTAAACATACTGGAAAATATTAAGATACAACCAAACACCCTACTACTGGGTGATTTCAATTACTCTGACATTAACTGGGAAAACTACTTGTATACCAACACCTTCTCCCAACGGTTCTTGGAATTCATAAATTCCAACGCCCTGGATCAACTAATCCATAGTCCCACCAGGGGCTCCAATATCCTAGACCTGGTCATTACCAACATGGGAAATCAATGCTCCACACCTATGGTCACCCCCTCGTTGGTCAGGTCAGACCATAAACTAATCATCCTTAACATCTCCATCCCACCCCCACCCCCCACTAAGGAAACCTCCATAAAAAAAACTTCTCCAAAGACAACTTCATGCTACTCAAGTCAGAAGTGACAAACTTCATGACACCCATGCAGACGGGAACTGAAAGTTCGACCGCTGAGTCCTACACAATGGCACTGTATGAGCACATCCACTCATGCATGAATTGTGCCATTCCAAATAGAACCAAGATGCTCTCCTCCAAAAAAAGGAAGCCAATCTGGTGGTCCCCTGCCATAAACAAACTTTACAACAAAAGGAAGACACTGTTGCTGAAAAGAGGAAAATCCCAGGATGCAAAAATCTCCCTTACCAGCCTCAGTAGAAGCTGAGATCCCTCATAAAATCCTCCAAAGCTAGTTACAAAAATAAAATTGCCAATGATTCCAAAGACAACCACAAGGCATTCTATAACTATGTCAAGAATCTAAATGGCAATGCTCAGATCTGCTCTGAGCTACAACAGAATGGCATTAAATATACTGATCCCAAGGATATTGCCAATATCCTGCAGATTGATTCAGTGCCAACTTCACCCCCCCCCCTAAATGGCCCATCTCAATACCGGAAGATTGCCAAATTCTGGTAATAACGACCACACAGGTAAAAACACACTCTCCAAAGCTCTAAAGCTAAGAATACAGCATCCATGGGACCAGATGATATCCCAGGCTGTGTACTACATGAACTACAAAATGAACTGGCACCTCACTTAAGTGTCATGTTTAATCATACCCTCACCTTAGGCTTCATGACCACTGAGTGGTGCACAGCTACAGTTATCCCACTCCACCTTGGATCCCGGGAACTACTGCCCCATCAGTCTGACGAGCCTGATCTGTAAGGCCATGGGACGTATTATCATGGAACTTATAAACAAAGACATTGGCAACCTTCAAACACTGGAACCCACACAGTTTGGGTTCATGAAGGGCCAATCTTGTCTCCTGAACCTGATTGACTTCTTCAAATCAGTCTCCAGAGCTCTGGGCGAGGGTAAAGTGGTCCACACAGCCTATTTGGACCTTGCCAAGGCCTTTGACACCATCCCCCACTCTGGAGTCATAGATAAACTTACTAAGCTGGGCATTAATCCCTATGTCACTCAATGGGTTGCCAACTGGCTTACTGACAGAACCCTCACTTTAAAAGTAGCTGACTCCAAATCCAGCTCCAGACGAGTGACAAGTGGAGTACCTCTGGTTTCAGTCCTGGGACCGCTCTTGTTTGGCATCTACTTCTCTGAAGTACAGGCCAACACTAAGGGACTCTAGCTAACAAAGTTCACAGATGACTGCAAACGGGGCGCCATTATTGAATCCCCAAATGATGTGGATACTCTACAAAAGGTCATTACAGAAACAGATGCTTGGTGCCAGAGACATGGGTGAAAGCTCAATACCAAGAAATGTATAGTTATCCCCTTTGGGAAAAACATGTACCCATGAATTACCACATAGGTGGTAGTACACTAAACACTGAAAGTGTGATAATACACTTAGGGACACAGGTGGACAGTGGTCTCACCTTTGATAACCACATTGCCACAACAGTCAGGAAATCCTTCTATGTGGCACACCTCATCACTAAGGGCTTTTCATCCAGAAAAAGGAGGTCATTGTCCTACTGTACTCATCCCTCATTACACCCATTATAGAATACAATGCCCCATTTGATATGTACCTCTCAAGACATCTGCAACAACTGGAAAGGCTGTAGAAATACCTCAGTAAAAGAATCACAGACCTAAAGCAGATGCCTTATGCTGACCACCTTAAAAAACTCCAGCTATACTCTGTCACATATCATCTACTCAGAGGTGATCTCTGCCTAACATACAAGGCCATGTCAAACCCAGAGCTGTTGGACATGCTACACTTAAAGAAATCCCAATCCCTCAGAGCCACACGCTCCAGGGATCTAAACATTGTCATCACTATAAACAAAATATGCTGGAGGGCTAGGTTCCTGACCCAGAGACTCCCCCGACTCTGGAATAGACCGCCCATACATGTCAAGCAGAGTGCCTCTTTGGCCCTCTTCAAAAGGAACCTTGACGATTGGATGGGAGAAAGGAAATTCACCCCGTGGATCATGTCAGTCACCCTGCTAGACAGGGGTCCAGGGAAGTAAATAGTGGGGGAAGAAATAGCCAGGGAGCTGTTATGGCTAGGCTTGTATAGGCCCTAGGGTGATAGTCTAGTACCCACTTATGAACCTATGAACCCAGGTGGACACAGTATGGAAATGTACATCTAGGAGGTAAAGGACATAAACCCTTCAACAGAAACAAGTGGAAAATTCTACAGTTATGGCATTGTGCTAACACAGCATAGAATAACTACATGTGAAATGCATGTTTATCAACAGCAGCCATAGGTGCCCATTCACATGAATGTTCAAATAAATACCTAAAACGCTCTGTGTCCGTATGTAATTTGAAACTTCAGGTGATGTGCACACTTGTTTTTAATGATATCCTGACCACTTTGGAATGATTGTGATGCCAGTCATGATGTTTTGATATTCAACTGATTCTTTTTAAGATATATTAAAAAATAAGGCAACTGGAGTGCAATCAGTGAGCCCAACAGAACCTGTAGCCATGAACCTTAAGTTAACTGGTGCAAGAAAATTGTCCATATTGCCTCCATTTTAGTTGTTCCTTTTTTAAATGTAAAAATGAATATGCCAAATAGATTAAAAGTCATGCTTTTTAAGAGTGATTTCCCCCTTCTGCTGCAACCATCAAACATCCACATATAATATTTGACAGTGGTAAAGGGTTCTCCACATCTGCTAGGGTATGAACTGTTTGGTGGGGCCATCCTTCAGGTAGGCAATGGTGTGGGGGGGGGGGGTTCTGGGCTCTTACTGCTGTCTTGGCAATAAGAACATTTGTGTAAGTCCCTAACTCACTGGGATGGGGGAGTTGGCCTACTTGCATCATGATGGGGACTCACAATGCCTTCCCCCTGTGAGTGCACACTGTAAAGGAGAAACTAATTAGGGCTAGCTTCTAGGTAATAGCTTGGTGAGTTGTTAGCCTGACCCACAAGGACACTCACTACAACACTACTCCTCCTCCAGAATGTTAACCACCCAGGACAATAATTAAACTCATGTAGCCTGGGCTGTAGTCAGGATTTTATCCCCTTATGCCATTGATGCTTGTTGCATTGAGGCAAATTTTGATGGGGTTAACCAAATTTCAACATACTTGTCGAGCTGGCTTTCATTGAGGATCATTAGAATAAGATAGCATTTAAATGGCAAGTGTTTTCTTTGAAATTAATGTATTTTAATCACTAAAATGACCGTAACTTTTAAGCTGCTTGGTGTTTTTCATGTGAGTTTCAAAGGACATCAGCAGATCTAGATATATGCTCCCATAAATTCCTATGTCTGACGCACTTGCTACCTTAATAATATGCATGAAGAAATTATTCCTTCACTGTAAATTAAAGGTAGTAGAGGCTTTGTAAACCATAATTTGTAAATTAAGTATGTCTTTAAGTGTAAGATAAAAATCATCAGTGATGGCATACTTTTGTCCTGACTAAGAGCGCACACATTTGCATGCAGTTATTTTGGCTGGGCCTGTGAGTGACTGTAGAATTTAAGCTATTGATCTGGCACTGTGCAAAACTAACAACCCATTGTGTACACATATTACTTTGCTGAAAAGAGTCAATGCAGAAGCTTTTTAGGTGAATTATTACAGATTTTACCTGTTCTATGAACATTAATCTACTGAGGTATCCTTTGTAAGAACAGAACCTCCTGCTGCTGTAAAAAAGGGTGATGTAATGTTATAAAATGTAGTTCTGTGCAACTTACATAAGACCTTAAAGTTAATAGAATGATAGCATTGCAAAATAACTCTTCACCTTATTTGGGCCTGCATATTTTGCTTTTTCTGTATAGGTTAACAATAATAGCCTTAGCTATTGTTCAAAATTTTATTATAACAAAGCTTTAGATTAGAAAGACTCGGGTATCAAAGCTGAAACCACCACTGATTCTTGAGGCACAGTATGTGGTTTCTTTGTATAAAGACAGACAACAAAAGTTAAGATTATACCATATCATTCATCTAAAGTAATGTGCATATTTATTACTAATTAACAGTGATATATCTAAGCTGTTATTGTACTATACTTCCTTTGATGTTATGTGTTGTGAAACTGTATTTGTTGCATCTTTATCTTTAGGCCTCTCATGCAGCACAATTTGGTTGCAGTGGAATGATACTTTATTCCGATCCATCAGACTATGCGGTGAGTGATGAAATGAAAGTATATCCAGATGACTGGTGGTTACCTGGAACTGGTGTGCAAAGAGGAACACTTTTACAGGTGCCAGGAGATGTTCTTACTCCATTCTATCCATCAATTGGTAAGTGTAGCCAGCATAGTTATTTCATTGTGGACATTTTGTGTACTTTCAGATAACTACGTCATTATTCAGTCTGACTAGATATATAACCATATTTATGTTTCATTTAATATACTTCTTAAGGTTTTCTTGGCATACTGCATAACAATAAATGTTCGTACTACACATCTCATATTACACATTTATGTGTACTTTTGATGTATATTTCTCATTAACTACAGTATCTGCATTCAGCACTACTGTCGTGTTTTGCAGCTTTGCTTTTATGAGTATGATACATGTATCTATATTGCTAGCTTTACTAAGTCTCATTAGAACCTTTGTGCATAGGTTTATAGGTGTATACTAGGGTAACAACCTCTAGGGCCCTTATAAGCCTAGCTGTGCAACCCAAATGTGTCCCATAAGTCATATGTTTTAGACATTTATATAGGGGTTGATTGCTGATTATGATATGATTTATTGACTTCCTCTGTCCGTCAGACACATATGCGCCAGACCAGGGGTGAATTTTCAATTTTCCAACCAATGGTCCAAGTTGCACTTAAAATAGAGTTAGAAAGAGAGTTTGTTTTACATGGATGGGAGCCTCTTCCAGAGAATGGGAATTCTCTGAGATACGTATATTTTCTCCAGCATGTCCTATTTATGTTGCAAACAAAATTTAGGTCTTCAGATCTGGTAGTTCTGATGCTGTATGTTTTACAGATGTGCAAAAGGTTCATCAGAGTGGGGCCCAGAGATGCTTTGTATGTCAGGCATTGATTGCCTCTAAGTAATCTGTAGGAGACCGAGTATAGAGATAGTGCTTTGAAGTGATCTACATAAGACATTGTGTTTATGTCCTGTATTCTTTTTGTCAGGAAGCTTTGCATACATTCCAGTTGCTGCATGTGTCTGAGAATGATGGATCTGATGAGGGCTGAGTATAGTGGCACAATGATTTCCCAGGACCTAGATGCCATGCCCTTACTTATAATTTGAGAAACATATAAGAAGTTTCTTACTATTGGACAGATGTTGGTCAAAGGCCAGGTTTCTGTGTACATGCATTCCCAGATCCCTGACTAGTGTGTCAACTCTTAGAGGTGTTTTATTGATGACAGTTTCCTGGAGTGGCGAACGTCCTGAAAGGCACTATAACGCATTTCTTGGCATTGCATTTTAAACCATGGCTTTGGCACCAGTCACTTGTCTGTGTTAGACCCTCTTATAAGAGATTTGTGTCTTGGGATTTTATGACTGTTCCCAGTTTGCAATCATCTGTGAACTTGGTCATCCAGTTGTCATTGACGTCGACCTTGACTTCTGTAAAGTCAGTCCCAAAGAGGAAAAGGAAAAACCTGGAGTTTGAGGGATGTGGTCTCACAAATTCTAACTTCCTGTGTCCCATCTGTGAGCCAGCTGGGTGTCTTGCATGTTATAGAGGGGTTTATACCTAATTTTGTAAGTTTCTTAACAATGCCTGATTGGAGTATTGTATCAAATATCTTAACCTGGTCATGGGAAGCAGTATGCACCATTTTACCTTCATCCACTGCCTTGGTGACCTTCTCAAAGAAGTCCACCTGATTCAGTAGGCATAACCTTCCTTTGGTAAAGTCAAACTGTGATGGATTCAGTGTCTAAGGGTCTCATGTTTTTGTCAGTAATTTCTGTGATACTTCTTTTCATAAGACTAGTAAGACTAATAAGTCTTTAGTTTCTGGGATCTGTTGACAGTATGCCCTTATGAAGACAGATGAATATTGCAGTTCTCCATTCTTGTGGCATGAAGCCTGCTTTGAGACTATAGTTAAACAGTAACTCCACTGGCCCTGATAGGTCATATATTAGACTATACAGGAGGCATCCCCTGATATTACTGGGGCGCATTGAGGCTATATTCTTGGCCTTAGAGAGCACATCCAGGACATGAAGTCTATTTATATTTGGAGGGTTTTGTTTGAATGTATTTCTTGGAGAGTGGCTGGGGCTGAGTGGGAGAGTAAATTTGGAAATTAATTTGTCAGCCAACAGATTCACTATATTGCTTGGCTCAGTGAATATGGTACTATTAACCACCAGTTCAGAACACTTCTGTGTGCTGCCTTAGAGGTTTCTGACATAGCTGAAGAAGGCCTTATGGTTGTCTTTTGCCTGGGAGGTTATCTTGACTTCAAAATTGGCTTTACTGGACTTAATTAGTCCTCAAAGTTGCCTGTTTAATTTGATGAGAGAGTTTGTATCTTTATGGGAGTTTCACTTCCTGACTTTAGACATGATTTGTTTCCTTTGTTGCATAACCTGTTTAATTTGGGATGCCACCAGGGTGATTTGTTTTGGCATTAGTTTTGGGCTTACTTCTGGTAGGTACAGCAGCTTCCTGGCAGCCATTGACAGGGTTGTACAAAGTTTCTGTGAGAAATTCTGCATAGGCTGCTGTGTTCTCTGGGTTTCGTGGGGCATTGAATTGTGACAAACTATAGCTTAATAAAAAGTAGTTTGCCTGTGAATATCTGCTAACTGTTACTAGGTTTCTGGAGTTACCCAATTGATTTTAATTTCAAAGGAGACAGCTTTATGGTTGAAGTTTACCAGGGAGAATATGACACTGGGTGGGGGGGGGGGGCAGCATTCTCCCATATTTTTGAGTATGAGATCAAGTATGTTGGAACTTGTAGTGGGCATATGCACTAACGGGTCAAGGGTGTTTGTATTACAAAGTCCAGGAATCCTTGTACATGCAGATTTGAGGCTCTGTGGGATTCCCAGACTATGGAGGGGTAATTAAAGTCTCCCATGAGTAAGGTGTTAAGTTAGATGGTGAGTGTCTGCAGTAGGTCTATATATGTGCTATTAAGAGGCTTGAGGGAGGTAGCTAGGGAGGCACCTGATTCTCAAGGAAAGGGGGAGTTTGTGTACTGGAACAAAGGGTTACTGTATAGAGAGTGGAGACCCCTGAGGGAGGGCTAGAGGGTGAGATAATACAGCAGTTGGTAGTGCCCAGAGCCTACCATGTGGCACTTCTATCCATAGCCCATGACATTCCTTTTGAAAGTCATATGGGCATAAAGCATACCAAGAGACGTATTATGCAGAACTTTTATTGGCCTGGAATTGCAAGGGATGTAACAGGGTAAAGCAGGACCTGTGAGCAGTGACAAAAAGTAGGCTAGGCAGGAGACAAGGTCAAAGCTCCTTTGATGCCTTTGCCTCTAATTGATGAGCCATTTCAGAGGGAAGCTTTGGATATTGTGTGGCCTCTGAGTACCCCATGCTCCACATGGAAGAAGTATATTCTGGTGGTAGTAGGTTATGCTACTAGATACCCTGAGGCAGTGGCTCTGTCCTCTATTGAGGAAGAAAAGGTGGCAAATGCTTTGTTAGAGATTTTCATCAGGGTAGGTTTCCCCAAGAGAAATACTGATTGACAGAGGTGCCAATTTTATGTCAGACCTGCTAGCTTGTCAGTGGAAGCACTGTGCGGTGAAGCGCCTAAAGACCACCTCTACCATCCCAAGACTAATGGTTTGGTGGAGAGATTAAAATCCACATAAAAGACCATGCTACAGGCATTTGCAGACCAGTTTAAGAGAGAGTGGGACAAATATTTGCCCCATTTGCTGTTTGCTTAGAGAGAGGTACCCCAGGAATCCACAGAGGTTTTTTTACCCTTTGAGTTGCTGTATGGGCATAGGGTGAGGGGACCTTTAGATTTGCTTTGTGATGAGTGGGAGGGTGAGTGCGAATCCCACAAGGAGTCTGTTGTGCCATTTGTCCTAAACCTCAGGACAAGGCTCAGGGAGCTCATGGACTTGGTCCAGGAGAATCTGGCAGGAGCCCAACAGCAGAAAAAGGTCTTGTATGACAAGAATGCTTGAGCCAGAGAGTATGCTGTGGGGCAGTAGGTGATGGCTCTTACTCCTGTCAGACACAATAGGCTGCGGGCAGCTTGGGATGGACCCTTCAGAGTGGTAAGGAAGGTCGGTGATGTTAACTACATGGCAGACCTGCTAGGCAGGAGACAGGGACACAAATTGTACCATGTTAACATGATGAAACCTTACCATGACAGGGAGGCCCGTGTGCTAAATATTTGCAGTGGATGGCAGGAGGAGTCTGAGGGGGATCTGGTGACTGATCTCCTCAGTGATGTTTGGACTGACACCTCAGTGGAAGGTGTAGTAATGTCCCAGTGTCTATGATCTACTCAGACTAGAGAAATCTGAGCAGTGTTAAAGGGGTTTGTGGGCATGTTCACTGGGAAACTTGGGTGCACCCCACACAGTACAGCACCATGTGGATACAGGACCCCAAAGGCCTATCAAGCAGGCCCCTTACAGGGTGCCTGAGAGAGTCAGACAGACTCTGAGGGAGGAGATACAGGCAATGTTTGAACTGGGGGTAATCCAGGAGTCAAGCATCCCCTGGGCCTCCCAGTGCTGATGATATCAAAGAAAGATGACAGCACCACGTTCTGTGTGGACTACAGGAAACTAGTCACACAGAGCCAGATGCTTATTCCATGCCTAGGAAAGTGAAGCCTTAGAGCAGCTGGGTGAGGCTAAGTATTTGACCACTATTGATCTGACTAAGGGCTACTGACAGGTGCTTTTGACTCCCATAGCTAGACAGAAGTCAGCCTTTGTGACTCCTTTCGGATCATACAAGTTGACAAAGATGTCCTTTGGGACGGAAAATGTCCTAGCAAACTTCCAGAGGCTGGTAGATCATACCCTAGTAGTAGCAGGAGATTATGCACTTGCTTACCTGGATGATATTGCCATTTACAGCCATTCCTGGCATTAGCAGCTTCAGCATGTCAGAGAGGTCCTGGGCATACCGCAAAGGGTAGGGTTGACCATTAAGTTCAGTAAGTGTCAGGTGGGTATGGCAGAGGTCTCCTACCTGGGACATAGAGTGGGGAGTGGTAAGATCAAGCCAGAACATGCTAAAGTAGAAGCCATTCAGGCTTAGTCTACCCCTGTTACTGAAAAACAGGTGAGGGTATTCCTGGAGACAGCAGGGTACTATAGAAAGTTTGTTGTCCATTACAGTAGAATAGCTGCTGCCCTCACAGACCTGATGAAGAAAAACAGGCCAAACATAGTAGTGGGGACCCCAGCCTGCAAGCAGGCATTCCAAAAGTTTAAAGGTACTTTGGGAGGACCCCCCCATGTTAGTCAGTCCAGATTACAGCAAAACATTTGTTGTGCAGGTGGATGGTTCAAACCATGGGGTGGGGGCTGTACTCAGCCAGGTTTCCTCAGAGGGAGAGGAGCACCCAGTAGTATATCTCAGCTTAGACTCCAACGTAGGGAGGAATGCTATTTAGCAGTAGAAAAAGAATGTATAGCCATAGTATGGACAATGCAGAAACTTCAACCCTTTCTGTGTGGAAGGAAATTCACTGTAGTTACAGACCACAATCCCTTAATATGGCTACATCAATCCAGTCAACAAAATGCTGAGTTACTAAGGTGGAGTCTGGGGTTGCAGGCATATGATATGACAGTGCAGCACCATAGTGGGGTTAGCAATGCCAATGCAGATGAGTTCTCAAGACAGGGAATGGGCTAATGTATTCCCAGATAAGCTTATTCCTCTCAAATATTTCTCAAGGGGCACTTGAAAAACTAACTTGAGTCTTCAAAGGAGGGGGATGTGACAAAAGGAGGTACTGCCAGCCATGCCAGGAGAAATAGAGTAATGGATTTGTAGCATATGCCAGTACAGTTTGTTGGAAATTTGTAACTAATTATATGTTATTTATATATCAATTGATTTATACAGATGCTTATACTGAAAATGCATTTATGAGGTTTGCTTGTGTTAAAATGTATCAACAGTGTGCCCTGCTGGAAGGAAAAGAGATGTACATGCATTATTGTAACTGTTTAAATAATGAAATTACTTTATGGGTTAAGCCATAAGGATGTTATACCACAGTTTTTAAGGGAGCCAGAGACACAATGTATGTGCTAGAGAATAGGTTGCAGCTCCTGTAAGAAGAGTGAACTGGTTTTATGACTTCCAGCAGCCACACTACATCTGAGCAAAGCTCTGTGTATATTGTAGCACATAGGTGCTAAAGTCTGGTACCTTCTAGTGATGGTGACAGTGCAGGGAACAGAGTCAGATGACCAGATAAATGTGATATAATTCTGTACAGAAATAATGTTTTAGTATTAGAAGAGACTGAAGTATCAGGGGCATTCTGTATTCTGTCTTGGATATGATAACAAGGACCACTCACCCACTTCATCTTGCCTTGTGGTAGTAAATAACTTAACTAGTGAACAACAATTCTTTTAGATTAGTCAGGAAAATATAGTGAGATTAGAAGTACTGTTTTTCTGTAACTGTGTGAAACTATTCAGCTGTGTTATTTTCAGTATCTTCTGTGGCTGAAACTCTGGTGTTTACTGTAAATAGATATTTAGTAGTTTCTTGTTCTTTTATTATTTATTATTAAATATATTTAAACTTTTCATTGTGATTGGTCCTTTTTAGAAAATATTTAAGCTTTGTGAGTATTTGCATACATGTATTTAGTGATAATTGTGGCCACCCCAGAATGCCTTGCTGTTTGGTCATCATATGTATTAAAATTTGTTTCACTCAGTCTAATTGGGTACCCTTGTAAGAGCCTTTAGGTAGCTGATAGGGGTTCTGGTGGCAGTGATAACTACCTTATAGGGGCACAGCAGGTGAATCTGTGCCAGCCTTTCCCAAGTGTGTGTGTGTGTGTGTGTGTGTGTGTGTGCAAATCAGATTTCAAAGAGTGTGTGTGTCAGCTGCTTGCAGCAGGGGCACAAAGTACTGGTTTCATAGGGAGGGTGTGGGAGGACTTAGTTTGGAACCCCAGTTAAGGACTCAAATTTAAGCTGTGCCAGTGGGAAGTCTTATTGGGGGTCTGGGTAGATATAGAGAGGAACCAGCCCCTAGACTGTGCATGTTCCCTGGATGCTCTTAAGGGAAATTGTGCTTGATGCAGAGTGGTCTGCATCTGGAAATACTGACTGTACACATTTTTATTCCAAGTGATTGTCCCTCTCCAGTGTCGGTGGTGAGAATTCTGGCAAGAATAAGAGTGGTGACCTCACACAAGCATGACCACATTATGAAGGAAAAAATTCTGGCAGAGTCTGGTACACAATGATGATTTATAACTGTTGGCAGCAATGAAGTTTATTGTGAGCTAATGGCACATGAGCACTTGTAGCATACACGAGCACTAGGCAATTGTAACATACATGAGCACTTATAGCAGACCCATTTGCAACACTACATTATGATGTAATTCTTTTAAGTGTTCCATCATATCTTTGGCATCATCTAAATAATGGACTATAAAAGTGTGCATCCTTTATATAACTCTTGGACCAAATTCATAGATTAATTATAACCTTGCGGTTGTGCCAAACACTTATGTATGGAAAATGGTAGGAAAGGGTGTGTTGTGGGCAAGGGGTGAACAGAGAAAAAGATTAAGAAACACCACTAAAAAGTGGTACAATATGCTGACTAAAGTAAATGGAGGTGTAATATAAACATGAATGGGAGCTAAGGGAGCTTTAGAAAGGAAGAATTAGTTTATTATTAGAACTGTTAGAGAAGACAGAGAGCACCAAGAAGTGATCTATAACTAGATGTTCAACTGGATATTAAGGAAAAGTAATAATATAACCCAGCAGCTAGCTGAGGATTTTGGATAAAGGAGAACAGGAATGATTTGGGATATTGGGAGGCAATGCACTAAGGCCAGCACAAAGACAGTTTTGAGCATTGATACATAATAATAGGTTGGGGTAGTTATACCAGGCTTTTATCATATTAAAGTTAGATAGAACTTTGGCTATAGTTACTTGTGAAAAGATTAGCTATAAGACTGCTGGAGAGATGATGCACATATCATCATGGCTGATGTGGCAGATATTTTCAGTGCATGGCTGCATGTCTTATGACATGTTCTTATTGGAAAGATGCCACAGATGCTTTATTTTCAAGGCTAGAACTGCTGACAGGGTTATCTGAAAGCAAGACTTTGTTGATGGCCCTATATTTAATTAGATACGCAGTTCTATTTGCAGCTGCCCAAACTCAAATGTAACTGTAGGGATGGAGCAGCCCCAACAGTCACCAACAATGAAGCTCTTGGTGCAGAACTGGTAAGCGGGGAAGGGAAATGGGTAGGGTGATTTAGCTTTAGAGAGTCGAAGTGGATTTTAGGTTTATGCAGTGTCCAGAAGTTAGCACTAGGTTTGGAAACTGGCTCAGAGTTAGGGTTAGAGAAGGGATAATATTTTAAGTTTAGGCAGTGAAAAGGAATTGACACAGAGTTAGAGTTAGAGAGGAGAGGTTCATTTCAGGTTCTGGGAATGACTGGGACTTGGCACAGACTTAGGGTTATGGAGGGGAGGGGGATTCTAGGTTTAGGAAGCAATCAGGAGTTGTTTTTACAGTTAAGATCAGGGTTCTGTGAAGGATAATTATAGTGGTTTTGTACAGGAATAGAGGTGGTAGTAGTTAGCAGACTTGCCAACATGATCGAGTGGAAGCAGGGAAGTTTATTGTGAGCTAATGGTACATGAGCACTTGTAGCAGACCCATTTGCAACACTATACTTATGATGTAGTCCCTTTAAGTGTTATGTCATATCTTTAGCATTATCTAAATAATGGATTGTAGAACTGTGCATCCTGTATATAACTCATATCACTTGTATCTTTTCATATATACTGTTTCCATAATGCACATCTAATCCTATTTTAAATTACTTTGGGCTTCTATTTTTCATGCAAGCTGAATGTGAATTCCAAATTGTGCCAATACTTATGTTTCCCCAAATCTGGCTTTATTTTTAATTTATTTGTTTGTTCCTTCTCCCCTTTGCTTGTGTGTTTACACAAATTTCTATACATTCTTGTTAGAATGAGTTACTACTTAGTTTCCATAATACAACCAGATTCTCTTAATCTCCTGTATCCTAGAGAAACAGTGTTTTTTTTTTTTTTTTTTTGTAGTTTTACTTATACATCTAATTTATCATGCCTCAGAACATTTCAGTATCTATTTTTCATGGATTTTTTTCACTGCCCTTTCTTCCATGACCATCATGTCTCCCCCCTTGTCACCCAATTAACCCATTCAATTCCTTGGAAGGAGAGGGTCTTGGGGCCATTAGTTCCACCCTGAGGTGAGGAATGAGTGGCAGAATTGGTACCATAAAAAAAAAAAAAACATGCGAGGCCACAGAGATTCCGACAAATCTAGCTCAACAATGTAAAACATAATATTAGTGCTTTCATTTTATTTTGTAATAAAACTTCTTAAAATGAAGTGAACCAAACACACACACTGTTTAAATACAATTCTGAAAGGTCATGTGATCAGCTTAAATTCATGTGACAGCCAAAAACTTTTACTCATATGATCCGCTTTAAATCATGTGCCAGCCAAATCCCCTGAACAAATTATGCATTAAGGCAACATATTCAATAAGTTCAAAATTGAAGTAAACAAAAACCAGAAGCTGAATATCTGAATACATCAACATGTAAAACTATCTTTTACCATATGATAATAAATAGTTTTATGTACGAGCAATCATTAAATAGTAAATGCTATACTGAGAAAATTTGTCTGATAAAAAAGGTAGCGAATATCATCTTTCTAAAGCTCTTAGTTTTAAAAGACAGGCTAGCCTATCTCAACCATACCGCATATCCTGAACCCCCAGTTTCTCAAGCATGGGGACATAGACTTGGGTCACACCAAAACACCACTGTTGATGTTCCTCCACTTACACCTATGAAGGGTACTTCATTAAGGAACAATCAACATAGTGATGCAACTAATCCTGAGAATCCCCCTTTACCCCACCGTTCAGAGAGAATACAGGGAAGGCAGTGCAATGACCACTGGAAACAGCGTTTCCTGACAAAACCACCCCAGAAGGTCCAGACATGGTGGCAGAACCAGAAATTCAAAAACAACAATTGGAGGTAACTTCTGACAACATCCTCTTGTGTTCAAATAGTTCGTCATGTGTACTAATCACCAAAAGTAATGGGGATTTCACAATATACAATTACACTACTCGTTATGTTGTGTCTTTCGGCTTTTCCCGGTTAGGGGTCACCACAGCGGAACTCCAGTTCGCTAATGATTGGCAGTAGATTTTTACGTGCCGAGTTGCCAGCCCTGATTCACAACCTTCAATGAAGGTACGGCCATTCACGCATGTCTCCACGCAGAAGACACTCTAGCTGAGAATCGAAACGGACTGCGTCTTACTGTGAGGCGACAACGCTACCGCAGCACCACCACAGTGGATAATTACACTACTTGTTATACAGGTTCTAAATGTGCAGATTTGTTTGAATGAGGACTAACTTTTGATCCCACTGAACATGCTAATGTGGCAAAACTTTTAATGGACTTTAAACAATACAGAAGAAAGCTGAACCTGAATATTTTGTTTGACAACCCCACCACTGTTCCTAACACCCTTAGGACATGTAGCACTTACCACCCTCCAGTTCATTCTACAATCCAGTGTTTTGAGAACATTTGTAAACTGGACTTTCAAACATTATTGAAAAGAAACAAACAAAACTCAAAGACTAATGACAATTTACTTTCTGGGGAGAAAAAGCTGTTAAAAGAATTAAGTGACCAAAATTTGAGGCTTATGAAACCAGACAAAGGTGGGGTCTGGTAATAATGAGGCACATGACTATAAACAAAAAATGCTTGATATGCTTTTGGGAGCTACCTATAGTAAAATATCAGTAAATGAACTAAATACAGCATACAAAAGGGCGAGGGACACACTTTATGATTTATTTATAGACAAATAAATTGATCAGAATGAATACAATTACTTGAATTCTATGGCACTTATCATACCTTCAATATTTGGCATCCCAAAAGTCCAAAAAATATTAAAAAGAGACCAATGAGACCAATTGTGGATGCCAGAGGTTCGATAACACACCCATGTGCCAAATTCCTTGATGAAAAATTAAAACATCTGGTTACCCAAGAAAGACACATTTGTAAAGACTTGGGATTTTTTGGAGAAAATTAATCAACCTGAGTTTAATGAAAATTACTTATTCATTACTGTTGACATCAAGGACTTACATACTGTCATCCCCCATGAGCAAGGTATTGAATGTTTTTTAGAATTTTTAACACTGAAGAGTGTAAGTCAGGATAATGTAAACACCTACAAAACTTTAATCGAAATGTTGTTGCAAAATAATTATATTATTTGAACACGAGTACTATAACCAAGTTACAGGTGTAGCAATGGGCTCCGCATGTGGCAGGCTCATTGCAAACAGTAATGATAACATGGAAAAACAAATTTGTATTTAATTCAGAATTTATGAAATATTGTATGTTGTATATGTGTTTTTTTGGATGACATTTTTATTGTATGGAATGATGACCTTGAAAAATGTAATACGTTTTTCAACTATATTAACATAACAACAAACTTTTTAAAGTTTACATTTGAGGTCAGTGCATCTAGTATTGCATACCTAGACATACTTTTATCTAAAGACAATGAGAGAGCTGAAGTCTCCACCTAGATTTATCGAAACCAAACTTTTCAAACATTTACTTGCATTTTTCAAGCTCATAATACCCCCCTACCAAAAACATGCTGTAGTCAAGGGTCATTTCATAAGGGCAGCATGGGTGGTGTCAGGGTTTGAATGTGAGACAATAAAGTATGTTTCTAGTTAGAGGGTACCCCCTTGGTATGGTAAACCAAATAATGTACAAAGTGATAAATAAAAGAGAAAGGGACTTTTTTAATCCAATTTTAGGTCATAGTGAAACACCACGACTTGAAATTTATCTATCAACAAGTAACTGTCTGGCTAACAATATTACCCCTTCTAGTGAACTTATCATCGCTGCACCTGTACATTATCTAGTACAAAATGCAACCTTTACTCTATCCTTTATCACCACTTATAATGCTGACGGTGTGACTATTCGAAGCATTATCCAGAAGCACTGAGATAGTCTAAGGGAAGACAGATACATTACTGAGAAGGTGGGGGATACATCGAACATAATATACAGAACATCCACACATAAGAGTAGCAAAGTTCCTCATATGTCTAGATGTGGATGCTGTTCCATCTGCCCCTACATTTTGATGAGTGAACAGTTTGCTATAAAGAGCTTTACATTTTATACAAAAGGATCATTTAACTGTCTGAGAGGAGGGGTAGTATACTCTGCAACCTGTCAACACTGTTTTCTACATAGGCAAAACTGAGCATAAGCTCGAAGAAAGTACTGCTGAACATCTATACGACATTAAGAAAAGGAAAACAAACAATCCCTTAGCCAACACTTAATGGAATGGCCAGACCACCTTTTTAAATTTTCAATTATGGAAAAGGTAATCCCTAGTGAACGTGGTGGCCCATGGCAACTTAAGTTGGAAGAATGTGAGTTATATTGGCAGCTCACACTTAATGCAAGTTTTGGCCAGGGATTAATGACCAGATTTCTATTAGCTGTCTTTTAAAACTAAGAGCTTTAGAAAGATGATATTGGTACCTTTTTTTATCAGACAGATTTTCTCAGTATAACATTTACTATTTAATGATTGCTCTTACATAAAACTATTTATTATTGTTTTGTAAAAGATAGTTTTACATGCTGATGTATTCAGATATTCAGCCTTTGATTTTTGTTTACTTCAGTTTTGAACTTATTGAACTTGTTGCCTTAATGCATGATTTGTTTAGGGCATTTGGCTGTCACATGGTTTTAAGCTGATCACATGATTTTAAAAGTTTTTGGCTGTCACGTGATTTTAAGCTGATCACGATTTAAAAAAAAGTTGTCATATGACCTTTTAGAATTGTATTTAAACTGTGTGTGTGTGCATGTGTGTCTGTGTGTGTGTGTGTGTGTGTGTGTGTGTGTGTGTGTGTGTGTGTGTGTGTGTGTGCGTGTGTATGTGTATGTGTTTATTTCACTTCATCTGAAGAAGTTTTATTACAAAATTAAACAAAAGTGCTAATATTATGTTTTAAATTGTTTTTTTTTTAAGTTGTTGAGCTGGATTTGTCAGAATCTCTCTGGCCTTGTTTGTGCTTTTTTTATCAGTTTGTCTTCTGTTTTGGTTAAAACTGGTACCATCAAACATTCTTTGGGAAAATCTGAGGGCTCTATAAGTAAAATGAATACTACACCTATGGGCCCTGATAATATCACAGGATGTCTCCTGAATAGTATGAAACATGACCTATCGAGCACAGTAATATCACTGTTCATCCTTGTCCTCCAAACTGGCTTCATGCTTAGTGAATGAAGGACTGTAACAGTTGTTCCTCTGCACAAGAGGAGGGCCATCTACTGATCTGGGTAATTACGGACCCAAAAGTCTGATTAGTTGTACAGATAAGGACATGGAAAGAGTTATCATGAATGGGCTGTATATATAAAGACTCAGAAAAATTTCAGACACTGGCTCCAATGCAGTTTGATTTCATCAAGGGCAGATTGTGCCTGCTCAACATTTTGGACGTTTTTGAGAAAGTCACCAAAGCAATGGACAAGGGCATAACAGTACACACTGCTTATTTGGACCTGGCCAAAGCATTCTACAGTATTCTTCATTCAAGCATTGTCAACATACTCACAAAACTAGGAGTAAACTCCTATGTCACTGTTAGAGAGCCAACTGGCTCTAAAGTGGCACCCAAGAAGTCAGGATAGTGGACTGCACCTCCACAGAAAGGCCAGTCATCAGTGGAGTCCATCAGGGCTTTGTGCTGGTGCTGCTCCTTTTTGACATCTACTTTTCAAAAGTCAAAGCTAACATTAAAGGCCTCTGGCTGACCGAATTTTGTGGATGATTGCAAACTCAGTGCAGTTATAGAATCCCCCAGGACACTAATATCTTCCAAGAGAACTTATTGTAAACCAATGATTGGTGCCAGAGCCATAGTCTAAAACTATATGTCAAAAATGCATTATACTATCATTTGGAAAGTCAGCCAACCCTGGGAATTACCACATATAGACAATGCACTCCTAAGAGTAGACCCAGTGGTTAGGGACTTGGGAACATATGAGGACAATGACTTGGCCTTTGTCCATCATCTTTCTACTATGGTAATGAAATCATTCTATTTTGTGCAGATTATAAGCAAGGGTGTGGCATCAAGCTCCAAAGATGTAATTTTTGACAATGTACCCAGCCCTCATTAGACCAGTTATTGACTGCAACGCTGCCTTCAGTATGTACCTTACCAGGCATATAAATAACTAGAATAGTGATAGATGTTCCTCACAAAAAGAATCAGGGCATAAACCACATGGAAAACAACAGACCACCTCAAATCCATATCTCTATACTCAGTCTTCTACAGACTGCTGAGAGGTGATCTGTGCCTGGCTTACAATACATCATTTGATCCAATACTGATGGATTCGCTGCACATCTGCAAGTGTAATAGCATTAGAAAATTCCAGATCAAAGGACTTAAATTTAACTTGCAACATAAATAGAACATGCTGGAGGGCCATGTATGGTTCTTAGAGACTACCTCTACTCTGGAACAGGCTTCCCATCCATGTGAAGCAGAGTTCATCCCTGACCCTATTCAAATGCAACCTGGACCAATGGATGAGGAATCAGAAATTCACCCTTGACTGGGACCTATGCCCCCATTGGAGAGAGGTTCCTTGTAAATGTTGTGCACCTAAAGACACTGGTATGCCCCTGGGTAATTTGTGCTGTCATTTACAGATGGGAAAAATAATTAGGCTTAAAATGGCCTCCTAGGACAATTAGCCTAGTAATCGCCTATGAACCTGTGATCATATCTAATGACATGGAGCAGAAGTACATAGGTCTTATACATGACCCTACTCTCTCTCTCTCTCCTTTAATATACATACAGATTTTGTAACTAATAAAGCCCTGCTCAAATAAAACGCTGCTTCAAGATCAGTCAGCTTCCTTCACCCACTCCTCACAGGGCCATTGCCAAAATATTTTAATTCTTAAACTGGAATATGGCCTTCCTTTTCTAGTTATGCATTTAGCCCATAATACTCTCAGAGTATAGACTACTGAAAATAAAATATGCAAATTCATTGTTTTAGCAGGCTCCCAGAAGCATCAGTGCAATTTGTAAAAAATTCCAAATTCAATGCCTTTTAGGGCTATTTTTTTCTAAGTACTCTAATTCAGAAGGTTCTAAAGCACCATCAGTGCCCCCCCCCCCCAAGAGTGCAACTACCTTTACAAGACAATGCGTATTAATTCAGAAGAACACAAGACAACAATTTCTCTCTGGTATGCCTTCTGTTTAAAACTGCTGTAGGTGAGAATGACCTCTCTGTATTGGGATGTGCTACGTGGAACCACTGGTCTAATAACATCATAAGCACTGACACCATTAAAAGCTTCAAGGACGCACTTAAAGAGCATCTCTTTAGAGAATCTACCTGAAATGGCTAACACAGTGGCTAGGTAATTTATCATCTCATGTCACAAATAATAGAATACATTTAAGAAACTTTCTCAACCTCATAATGTGGAATTTTATATGAGTATATTCATCTGTATTTGGAGTTATACTGAACAATATAAAACAAATAACAGAATATATAATCAAATTAGATGGGGTGCTACGCTCCCTACACCCTCCAATGTGGGGGGCTTTGCCCCCCACACCCTACCTAACTACACCCCCCCCACACCCTCCCAAACTATATATTCTAACTCCAGGGTCGCACTACAGTGGGCAACAGGGCATATACCTTTTACTTGCCTTACAGTGCTCTACAGACTGCCAGTACTCATTGTCAGTGAAATGAGTTTTAGGTCAAATGAAGTTTAGGTCATTTGGTCTCAGTCAAATGAATTTCAATCATATGAAATTTAGGTCATACGAAGTAGACCCATATATATATATATATATATATATATATATATATTCAACATTTGTTTACCAGGAAAGTCTGACTGGGACAGAGCCCATTTTCAGCAGATGCCCAGGGAGAAATGCTCCACAGATGTCTTTGGTATGTGGGAGGAACCTGGACCACCAAGAGGAAAGAGAAAACCCAGGTGAACATAGGGAGGACATGCAGTCTCCACATATATATATATATATATATATATATATATATATATATATATATATATATATATATATGTGTGTGTGTGTGTGTGTGTGTGTGTGTGTGTGTGTGAGGTTATGTATGTATATGTATATATATATATATATATATATATATATATATATATATATATATATATTATATATAGAATCACTACTAAATCCCAAACGCTTAAACTACCAATGCCAAGAATCCTGAGACCAAATACCCGAAAGACGTGAAGACCGAAAGACCAAAACCGCGAATTTCAAACTCCCAAGCACTACACTCAACATACACCACACACATACACATACACACACCTTCTGCCTAAATTAGCGATGGCTTAAATGGATGTTAAAAATTCCACAGCACTTATTGAAATAGTATGGCCATTCTTATAAAATTTTCCAACATACAACAGCAACAAATCACATTATTTGATTTCTCAAAGAAGACAGCCTTAATATAAAGATCAAATTTACATAAGGCAATGTTGGATGAAATTCATAAAGCTACTCCACAGGGCTGGTCCATGAAAAAGGTCCTCTGTCACAGTTATGTGCAATGCATTGTTAATGAAGAGTATATAGAACAGTGTACCTGTGTGTACCACTATAAGCCTATGTATAGAACAGCAATGCAAATGATGGTGTCTACTGGTATAATGTGGTGAGTGGGATTCGTAATACTTAAAACTGTGTGCTAAGGTATAAAGATCGAGTCATATACTTCATAGGCATGCACTAACCATACAAAACCATTTGAAATGTCTTCAAGCATGGCGGAACAATTAAAATATATAATGCAGCCCTGTTGCAGCAAGTACTTGTATATGAGTGCAGACTGTACAAAATATTGACAAGAGGGGCGGCCCGTGCTATTGGACTGCAGGACTTTAGCCACCCCAGCTGTAAAAAAAGAAAGAAAGTAAAATAAAAATAAAGAAAGAAAATAAAAAAAAATGATCGCAAGTAACGGACCTTCGTGCATGCGCACTAGTAGCATTTCCGATATCCAGACTGCTGCTGAACCAATCTGGAGCATGCACAGACTGTCTCAGCAGCAGTCCGGATTAAGAAGCATTCAAGTGCAGAGATCCCAGAAGTCTATGCAGTTGTAACTGCATAGACTGTCACTGGAAAGGGATCGGACTCGGACTGCAAAGTCGGCAGGCTTGGAGTCTCGTCAGGGAAGGACATCTCGCGGGCTTTCTAGTGCAAGGAAGGACTTCGTGCTCCAATGAATGAACGAAGGATTGGATTTAGTGCTGCTGTGGGGCTTTCTAGTGCAAGGAAGGACTTAGTGCTGCAACAACGGACCAGTCCCAGGTAGGGTGTGTGTGTGTGTGTCTGTGTGTAAATTGCCCCAGGTGCTACATGGTGGTGGGTAGAGAACAAAGCTTGAACCCTGTACCTTGGGCCCAGGTGGCAAGAGCCTGAATTCCCTACCCACCACCATTTGTAAAAATGTTGCAGGTTTTTCACTCATACTTGTTCTGTTCCTCATAAAATTAGTGGTTTCTTTATTTTTGTGTCCTTGTAAAGCCAGTAGTGCATTGGTGCAGTGGTAGCATTGTTGCCTGACAGCTACATGTTCTCTGGTTTGATTCTTGGCTGGGGTGCTTTACCTTCTGTGTGGAGTCTGTATGCCCTCCCTGTTTTTGTTTCCTCTAGTGTCCTCCCAACTTACAAAGACATGTGTCTGTCTAGAGTGTTTCTCCCTGGTCCTCTGCTAAAAATTAGCTTTTGTTCCAAGCCAGACTTTCCTGGTTAACAAATGTTAAAAATGACACACATTTGAATATCAGACTTCATATTCTTCAGAAAGTGTATGGTAAAACAAAAGCGTTTAGTCTAGCAATTTTCTAAGTGTATAAGATGGATATTTGAAATTTGTCCCTATTCTTGGGACTGTATTCCCCCATTATTGGCTTCATCCAGGTTTTGTGCTAAGGTTGAGAGCTATGGTAAGAACTGAATTCACTGAATATGTTTGGGGGCTATATTCTCCCATTATTGGCTTTGTCCAGGTGTTTTTTGCTAAGAGATTGAGAGCTATGGTGAGAACTGAATTCACTGAATGTTTGGGGGCTGTATTCACCCATTATTGGCTTTGTTCAGGTGTTTAGTGCTAAGAGGCTGACAACTGTGCTATGGTGAAAACTGAATTCACTAAATAGTAGCCACTTAAGTTTCCGTCTTCCTCTTTTACAAAACAGCTGATTTGGCATAGTGGTATGCTGCTCTGACTGTTTTGCACAGGGTCCTGGGTTTAAGGCTTGGCAGTAAAATGTACGGTTAATTATTAAACTAAAACAAAATATGAAGGAAAAAACCACACTGAACCAAATAAATTATAAAAGTTAGCGCTTTCGTTTACTAGGTTAGCAAACTTCATCAGACAAATTTATAAAGGAATAAATGTCATTTATATTAAACAAAGTAGTGACATCACATCCTGTAATTAAAAGGCAATTATACATTAATTTAAAGCAGTAAAACTCCCAACATAAAATCTAGTTAACAACTCAACACTTTAAAGGTAAGACTATATATCTATAATATTAACATTAATAAACATTCCCAAAAGCTCTATAGAAATAAAATTCCTAAACGGATCTCATGCATTAAAGCCTTCAACTTTAATAGGCTCTTAATAGAAACTGAATCATTTAATCCTGGTGCAACCAAAGCATTCGGCTTCAGTTGCCAAATTAATTCCATATAGTCCAACTTCAAATCATTAGGTCCACCTCTAATATTTTCACACAATTTCTGGATAACTAAAAATCTAAATTCATGGTCAACACAATCTTTGATATGTCTTGCTAAGGCATTGTTCAAATTTATTTTCTCAATTGCATATAAATGTTCATATATCCTGCTTTTCAAAGGCCTTTCAGTTCTACCTACATAAAAAGCAGGACATTTTAAACATGTAGCCAAGTATACCACACCCTTTGTATTACAATTAAATTTGCCTTTAATATTGTATTTTATACCATTAATAATAAAGGACGTGGTAATGTTGATATGTTTACACCAACGACAAGCTTGGCACTTAAACATGCCACAATGAGGTAGATATAAATTTGAATTACCAAACTCAAGAAGACATTTAAGATTCCTACCTTTTTTAAAAACCATTAAAGGGGAATCACCTACATGCTTCCTAATAATACAATCATCCTTAAGAAAAGACCAATTCTTGTATATAATTGATCTTATTAAAGGAGCATCCACAGAGAAGGTAGTAATAAAACCTAATTTTGCCATCTTAATCTCTGTAAAAGAAGAAACCAAGTTTAAATCCATTAAATTAATACTTGAATCTCCTGAAGATTCAATATTATTGTTGGACATTGTATGTTCCACAACAGGATCAAGATATTCCCCATCAAAACCATTAACATTATTACAATCAAATGTATTTACTAAAGGTTTAAAATGGCCACTTGATCTTTTCAAGGTTACTTCTTTAATAACATTGTCCACCAACTTAATAGGATAACCCCGTTTCAAAAACATTTCCTTGAGAAGTTTGCATTCTATCAGAAAATCACAGTCTAAGGAATTCATCCTGGCTGCATGCATAAGTTGTCCTTTGACTACACCTTTCTTCTGAAAGAAAGGGTGGCAGCTGGAGAAATGAAGAAATGTATTTGAATATGTGGGTTTCCTAAAGATTTTTGAATTATGACACTTCAATAAATGGTTTTTAATCAATTTGACATCTAAAAATGATATCATGTCAGTGTCAAATTCCCATGTAAAGTCTAAAAAGCTGGTGAATTTAGTAATGTGTTGAACAAAAAGTTCCACTGAATGTTTGTCACCACACCATAAAAGGAACATATCATCAAGGTATCGGGTGTACCATGCAGCTCTCTCCTTGAAGGTTGGATCTTTAAAGAGAAATTTTTTCTCCCAATAAGCCATGACTATATTGGCAAAAGTACCTCCACAGGGAGAGCCCATGGCCACACCCATCCTCTGTAAGTAATATTCGTTGTTAAAAAGAAAATAATTGTTGCTCAACACCAATTCCAATAGGTAAATAACCAAATCAATATCACAACCATTCATTCTTTTTTCTAATAGGAAATCCCTAACCCACTCACATCCAATATCTTGTGGGATAGCAGTGTATAAATCACAAATATCTATTGTAAGGAAATTCAAGTCTTCTGAAAAAGGCAACTCGTTTATTGCTCCCAAAAATGCCCACGAATCCTTACATATCTGGGACTCATTTGATAGAGCATTTTAAAGTTTAGAATCCACAAATTTAGCACATCCAAAGGTGATAGATTGTCTTCCGTCTATAATAGGGCAGAAAGGGGGATCTTGTAAATTTTTATGTACTTTAGGTAAGCAGAATAAGATGGGTACCAAGGGGTGAGGAATGGCCAAAAAGTTATGTAAGTCAACATCAATACGTTCATCAATAAATAAATCATTGATGAACCCTTTTATACGTTGATAGGCCCCATTGAATTCATTCAAGGAAACCTTAACATATGCAGCATTACTCAGTAATGAGGCCATTCTATTGTAATCTTCTATGTCCATAAAAAATAACCCACCCCCTTTATCTGGCTTCATAATCCGAATATTGGCAAACTTTAGTTCGTCCAAAGTTTCTTTTTCTAATTTAGACAAATTATGTGAGTTACTGTTTCTAAAAAAATCCTTTTTCAAATAAACATCTGATGTAATTCTCACAAATTATCTCAAACAATGTGATGGTTGGGTTGAGTACTGGGTTAAAAATACTAGCAACCCTGAAATCTCTAATTAAGCTCGAATTACTACCAAAAAGTACATTCAAGTTGAGTTTACGAGTAAAGATTTTTAAATCAATAAGAGTTCTTGACAAATCACCTCTGTTTGAAGGGACAAAGGTTAAACCTTTGGATAGAACTTCAATAAGTACTGAACTAGGGCTAAATGATGAAAAATTGTATATTTTAAAGTCCTGAGTACTGTTCATTAAAATCTGAACTGACCCTTGAGAAGAATTCGTTAGAACCAAAGGTGGTATGAAACTCAGAATAAAGTCTATATCCTCCTGTTCTGGCCTTTCTTTTTCCAATGCTGTTGATGTTGTGGGTATTTCTGTTGCCCCCCTGATGTTGTGGGTATTTCTGTTGCCCCCCCCAGTGTACTGTCTCTTGTTCCCCTGAAAATCCTGATCTGAATTAAGATTATTTGTAACCTTTCTATTGTTACTTGTATTACCATTTATGGTCCTACTAGCCAACCTTTCACTCCTCCTTAAAGGAGATGTGTTGATTGGTGTAGTATCATTAATTATACCATTATTCTCATCAGAACAATCCACACAATCGTCAGAATCAGCAGGAGTTAGGTTCGGAAAAGCATTTAAGTTGTTATTCAAGTTAGAAGGCGGTAATGGATAGGCTATCCCTTTCGCATATGCTAAGGAGTCCCTGTGTAACTTTTTGGTTTTATTCTTCTTAATTTTCAATAAAGCATTGTCAATACTGGTAAATATATGTAGAAAATCATACTTGTACCGTAAAAAAGCAATATCATTATGAATACATGAGTCAAGTTCAGTTAATTCAGTCTTTAAACTTTCAATTTGTTCACAATAGTCCTTAATCAAAATTTTCATAAACTCAATCCCCTGTTTATCAAATAAGTTTAACAATTCTTTATGAAAAGATGAATGAGGGATTAAACCTGTAGGGTAACGCGCCACTGCCTTAGTCCTTTAGGCACTTGTTGGCATTTAGTACATTCAGTGAGGTATTGTACCTCGATTTGTAATTTCTTAAGACGGAACAGTTTTAGATCATATGTTTTAAGCAGATTTGTAAGTCTATTCTCATTGTCCACTCTGTTCATATTATTATTCCATCCTGACCCGTTCAGAAAACAAGCCGGGTCTTTAAAACAGTCTACCAAGTTAGGAAAAACAGTTAAAGTACTTACAGAATTTGTGCCAATGGCGCTTTTACTTGTACTTGGAAGGCCGTTTGAATGTCCGTTTGAAGGTTCCACCACAACTGGCGAAGTACGAATTCCAGATGGGGGAAAAATTTGAGAAGTATTCACTCCTGTAGGTTTGTTTCTTCGATCATGTGATCCTGAGGCGTTCACCAAGCCGGTTGAGCCTGGTAGCATTGTTAAGCTGTTACTCCTGTTACACGGAACAGGAGAATTGCCATTTCCAGTGTTACGAGATAAGGCATTCACCACTTGACTCGAGAGCGTGTCAACACGCTGTGTTAGCATCTATACCAAGGCAGTTAGTTTCCCGATGGTATTAGAATCTGTATTCTGCAAAGGTTCCATAGAATTAAATAAAGATTGTGATCCAGATGCGGGAGAATCCTCCATGAAGTAACAACAAATGTAAAAAACAAACTGATAAAACCTGAACTATTAAACTAAAACAAAAAATGAAGGAAAAAACCACACTGAACCAAATAAATTATAAAAGTTAGCGCTTTTGTTTACTAGGTTAGCAAACTTCATAAGACAAATTTATAAAGGAATAAATGCCAGTTATATTAAACAAAGTAGTGACATCACATCCTGTAATTAAAAGGCAAGTATACATTAATTTAAAGCAGTAAAACTCCCAACATAAAATCTAGTTAACAACTCAACACTTTAAAAGTAAGACCATTTATCCATAATATTAACATGAATAAACATTCCCAAAAGCTCTATAGAAATAAAATTCCTAAACGGATCTAACGCATTAAAGAATTCAATTTTAATAGGCTCTTAATAGAAACTGAATCAGTTAATCCTGGTGCAACCAAAGCATTCAGCTTCAATTGCCAAATTAATTCCATATAGTCCAACTTCAAATCATTAGGTCCCCCTCTAATATTTTCACACAATTTATGGATAACTAAAAATCTAAATTCATGGTCAACACAATCTTTGATGTGTCTTGCTAAGGCATTGTTCAAATTTATTTTCTCAATTGCATATAAATGTTCATATATCCTGCTTTTCAAAGGCCTTTCAGTTCTACCTATATAAAAAGCAAGACATTTTAAACATGTAGCCAAGTATACCACCCCCTTTGTATTACAATTAAATTTGCCTTTAATATTGTATTTTATACCATTAATAATAAAGGACGTGGTAACGTTGATATGTTTACACCAACGACAAGCTTGGCACTTAAACATGTCACAATGAGGTAGATATAAATTTGAATTACCAAACTCAAGAAGACATTTAAGATTCCTACCTTTTCTAAAAAACCACTAAAGGGGAATCACCTACATGCTTCCTAATAATACAATCAGCCTTAAGAAAAGACCAATTCTTGTATATACTTGATCTTATTAAAGGAGCATCCATAGAGAAGGTAGTAATAAAACCTAATTTTGCCATCTTAATCTCTGTAAAAGAAGAAACCAAGTTTAAGTCCGTTAAATTAATACTTGAATCTCCTGAAGATTCAATATTATTGTTGGACATTGTATGTTCCACAACAGGATCAAGATTTTCCCCATCAAAACCATTGACATTATTAAAATCAAATGCATTTAATAAAGGTTTAAAATGGCCACTTGATCTTTTCAAGGTTACTTCTTTAATAACATTGTCCACCAACTTAATAGGATAACCCCGTTTCAAAAACATTTCCTTGAGAAGTTCACATTCTATCAGAAAATCACAATCTAAGGAATTCATTCTGGCTGCACGCACAAGTTGTCCTTTGACTACACCTTTCTTCTGAAAGAAAGGGTGGCAGCTGGAGAAATGAAGAAATGTATTCGAATATGTGGGTTTCCTAAAGATTTGTGAATTATAACACTTCAATAAATGGTTTTTAATCAATTTGACATCTAAAAACGATATCATGTCAGTGTCAAATTCCCATGTAAAGTCTAAAAAGCTGGTGAATTTAGTAATGTGTTGAACAAAAAGGTCCGCTGAATGTTTGTCACCACGCCATAAAAGGAACATATCATCAAGGTATCGGGTGTACCATGCAGCTCTTTCCTTGAAGGTTGGATCTTTAAAGAGAAATTTTTTCTCCCAATAAGCCATGACTATATTGGCAAAAGTACCTCCACAGGGAGAGCCCATGGCCACACCCGTCCTCTGTAAGTAATATTCGTTGTTAAAAAGAAAATAATTGTTGTTCAACACCAATTCCAATAGGTAAATAACCAAATCAATGTCACAACCATTCATCCTTTTTTCTAATAGGAAATCCCTAACCCACTCACATCCAATATCTTGATGGATAGCAGTGTATAAATCACAAATATCTATTGTAAGGAAATTCAAGTCTTCTGAAAAAGGCAACTCGTTTATTGCTCCCAAAAATGCCCATGAATCCTTACATATCTGGGACTCATTTGATAGAGCATTTTAAAGTTTAGAATCCACAAATTTAGCACATCCAAAGTTGACAGATTGTCTTCCGTCTATAATAGGGTGGAAAGGGGGATCTTGTAAATTTTTATGTACTTTAGGTAAGCCGAATAAGATGGGTACCAAGGGGTGAGAAATGGCCAGAAAGTTATGTAAGTCAACATCAATACGTTCATCAATAAATAAATCATTGATGAACCCTTTTATACGTTGGTAGGCCCCATTGAATTCATTTAAGGAAACCTTAACGTATGCAGCATTACTCAGTAATGAGACCATTCTATTGTTGTAATCTTCTATGTCCATAAAAACTAACCCACCCCCTTTACTACTCCCACAGTAGATAGATGCACTGTATTGCAAAAGGGGTGGATGCTGCACTCCTTTTTGGCAAAGATACCTAGTAACTATGAACCTATCAGTTTGCCATCCATTCCCTATTGCAATATTGCTAGCTTATCATTTTTTTTAGTGTAAGATAGGCAATTTATTCCTCAAGGGTAACAGGCACTTTATTTGTAGATGAAACAATGAAATACAAAGTTGTTTGCTAGCAGCAACCTCTTCATTAGTTACAGATATCTTTAATGCGGAATTATTTAGATAACTTTTACTTCTTCAGAGATTGTGCATATGTACTGATACTGGTGGACTGTAGAAGTTTGAGTAGACTTTTATGATGGAAATGTTCTGAATTGGGAAGTTTTGTCATTACTGGTGCATGCATTTTGTTTCATTGTTTACTGGAAAAATTTCAAAACAATACATTTAAAACACCCTCTAAAACTGTACTGTATTGTTCAAGGAATATAATTTAATACAATCAGGAAGGTGTATGAAAGAGCATGTATATATTTTGTGTGCAAGGGGCCTATGATTTGAAAACAGCCCAAACCTAAAGTTAATCTGCCACTGGCAAAATGTATTTTCTTTGAATGTGGGTTTCAATGCTGTTTCAGTGATTGTGAGTTTTCAAGGACAGAGAAGTTTTAATGCTAAGTCTGTTCTCATTGTGAGACTGCATTGCTTTGTTTAGCAGATATGATATCTATTAGTGTTTGCGCTGTAAAATGCAAAATAAAATTTTTAAATGAAGTCCAAATCATCGCAGAAGTAAAGCGGTATGCACATTAGTGTTTATGGTAAATGGGGCGAAATAGCCAAGTAATAGTTCATTGGAATGGCTGTGGGGGGGGGGGCTCCATTCGACCATGATTTTGTGAGGGTGGAAGGGCAGCAAACTCAAAGACAGCCCCGGCTGAACTATACTTCTCAACTGTCCAGATTTTTGCAGAATGAATAGATTTTTGCTTCTTATTTTTCATTTGTTCCTCATAAAATTTGTGGTTTTCTGTCAAATCATTTAGGAATGAAGTCACAAAATAATGACAGACACTGAATTTCAGACTTCATAACCTTCAGAAAAATGCATGCTAAAGCAAGACCTGTTATTCGATCAACTGTCTCAGTTTATACAAGAGCAATTTTTAGTACTGTTTATATGTTCCCCCCATATATTTGGCCTAGTCCAGATTTCCTGCATTAACAGGTTGGAAGGTACATGCAAATAAATTGCTTTATAGAATTAGGCATATCCAAACCTTTCAACTGTCCCCGATTTTGGCTCAAAATGTTGCTCTTCCCCTAATAATCCCTCTGCAAAATGGCAATTTTGGAAGAAAACATGGAGGGTTTACAATTAATAAATAACTGTAATAATCAGTTATAGATTACTTTTATTTCAGAAATGCATGTAGATTCTTATATTTTGTCAGCTGCTCAAGTTAGCAGTACTAATATTAAAAAGTGTCCCTTCTTTGACAGGTTCCCAGCTGTATTGTGTGGCTATTTTATATTTTTGAATCACATTTTTGGTCCATTTTTCATAAAATTGTGTTTTTTTTTGGCAAATTAGTGGCAAATCATTAACGACTGAAGTTAGAAAATAATGACAGACATTTCAGTTTCAGATTTCATACCCTTCAGAAAAATCATACTAATGCAAGACCTACTATTCTATTATCTTTCTAAGTTTATAAGAGCAGTATTTAAAAATTGTCCTTATTTTTGGGCATTTGTCCCACTTGTATGTATGGCTTTGTCCAGATTTCTTGCTCTGAGGTTGAGAGGTATGAAAAATGTGTCAGGGCCATCGCAGTCAGCCAGAGACATTTCAAATAGTGACATACTTGTTGCACCCCACTCCCACATGTAGTGACTCTGGATGTGTCCAAGCAAGGCAAGGAGCAGTTATGCAGTGTAAATGTGCAGACTATCCCACCATCCAAGGTAGACACAAGTACTACAATGGCATTTCATCTGTCCTTGATTTTGCAGAATGTTTTGGTTTCTGTCATATTTTTATACTGTTGATTTATGCTTATTGTTATTCAGAAAGTGCCTGTTGCTCTGTGTTTAAGTAGCAGTGCTTTAATGACCATCTGGTAAGCTTGTCTGAGATTGTAAGATGCAAATAAGTTTTAATAAGCATACTGTTAAAGTACTGCCAACATTGAAAGCCTTTCTGTTGTTGCCATGCAGAGAATACTTACATAACTAGATAACATATAAGCCTTGGGTATTGAAATGCATATGACAGTATTTGTAATAAAGGACAGGATTACATTATTTTAAGAGCTCATTACAGGTTTTTCCTGCAAACTAAAAAGAATTTCAATCTATCATGTGTGGTCCATATCCTGTGCAGTAATCCTTTAAGCACTGTATGTTGAGCGTGTTTCCTGTTTGCTTTTCATTTTTTACTTTGATCATATTTTCTCCATGAAACAAGTAGATAGTTGTTGTCGGGCAGCAGGACTTTTTTGGATAAGAAACATTTTTACAAGTGGGGGTATCACAGAGATTGCTACTTTCAGCATGTTACTTGGTACTTTAATAAAGCTGAATATAAATTATAATTAGAACTGGAGTACAAGGAGAAGTGGTTTGAGTTGAGTGCTGCTTGTTTTTCTTATACTTGATTTTGACTAGCATTCCAGTAATGTATTTAAAAAGTAATTTATTTTTTCATGCCTCACAACCTTTTTGTTTCCATCTAAATATTAAGTAAGCTGTCATGCAGCCAATGGATTGAAATATGTTTTTTCTTCTACACTTCATTTTGTCTTGATTGGACGCTCATAATGATGGTTTGGCACTCAGGGCAGAGTATTTAATTAAAGTTACAGTTTTTGTGGTTTTGAGCATAGCTCCTCCCCTTTCTATGTGGCCACACCCATTCCCATTGACCCCACCCATTCAGCTGTCTCCTGCAGCCCCCCTTTGATTTGAAGTCACCAGCTGCCACTGGTCATACTGTTCAGTGTAGGCATTACATTTACTTGTTTTCCCAGTACTTCACAGAGATCTTACTGTGGTCATAGCTCGCTCATCCTTATTGAGATGTAAATTAACAATCACAAGAATTATGGATTGACCAATGGTCATTTTTTAGCTCTGAGGCATGACCTTCCAGGTTGATTGCCAGCTCTAACCTTAACACTAGATCCACCCATTCCACTATAAGTTCAATAAAATAGATGACACCAGATAATTTAATTTGCACAAGACCAATCCACCCCCACCATTAGGGTATCTAGCCAGGCAAAAGGGGCAAGCTTTATATTCCTGTGTTCCATTGTATTGTACTGTTTTGTAAGATTCTTCATCTGACTAATATATTTCTGATATAATAACTTTAATATGTCTACTTGATCTGAAGAAGCCTATTAATTCAAGGGAAAAGTGTTTATAACATATAATTCAATTTAGTAGCATTGTATTTGGTAATCTGTTTTTATTTATTTATTTTGTTTGGATTATTTATTCAAAAAATAGCATTTTAGGCTTAAAGACTTAAACATTACTTCTGCAAGGGATACTGGTCTTAAATACAGCATTAATTTGACTGTATACCTTTTCCAGGGGTACAGGTGTGGGAAAACTGAGACCTGTTTATATATGGGTATACTTAACCTAACCAGCATAATATCAATAGAAAAAAATCTAAACTAAAAAATATCTACATAGAAATTACCAAAAAAAAACTGAACTTATACTATGAAAGGGTTTATGCACTGTCTCCACTGCTGTGAGACCTCGGTTTTGGTATATATATAAATATATATATAATTAGCGGTGTGAGAGTGTGAGCGGGTTGCCCCCTGCAAAAACATTTTTTTTGGATGTGGCTAGAAATTGTCAATATTTTGAGTATGATATTTTTCTGTTGATATTTTTGCTGTTTAGATTATTTGAATTATATCCCCAATAAATAAATAAATAAATATATATATATATATATATATATATATATATATATATATATATATATATATATAGAGAGAGAGAGAGAGAGAGATAGATAGGGATTCCCTTCAGATCCTCGAAATGTCTATATCAAGGTGAAAACATCTGAATGCTACATAACTGAAACTTAACATTGCCGAAACTTGTATGCTCGAAACAGCATGTCAAAATGCATTCTTATGAATACAGATTCTCTGCATTCATAAGAACAGATTCTACGGTTAAACAATGTCATGATCAGAATGAACACGTCGGGTCTGAAATCAGACACAATGTCTTTAACAAAAATTATGACATGAAACACTGATCAAGCCTGCTTGTAGAATGTAATGGGGTAGTATAACTGTATCCTGGCAGAATGTTGTGGGGTAGTGTAATTGTATCCCAGCTGAATGAAGTGGGGTAATATAATTGTATCCTGACTGAATGTAATTGGGTAGAATAATTGTATCCTGGCAGAATGTAATTGGGTAGAATAATTGTATCCTGGCAGAATATAGTGGGATAGTGTAATTGTATCCCGGCCGAATGAAGTGGGGTAATATAATTGTATCTTGGCAGAATATAGTGGGGTAATATAATTGCATCCTGCCTCAGAATTTTTGAATACTGTCTAAGGACTGCAGAAATTTAGCAGATTACTTTATTTATGCAACACAGAGTGGGCCCCAGTATATTTTTTGGCTTTTAGATGTGAGCAGTTCAAAGGCAAAGAAAATACAACCTCAAAGTTGATTGCTATTATTATAGGCATATTTTCTGGTTGAACTTTCTAAGGGATCCAAAGAATTATTGCACAAAGTTTGGTGTGTCAAGATGAGGACCATACGTAGCCAGTAATACCACTGTACCGTGAGAAGTATCTGTGTAAGGTAAAGCCAATTGCCTCTCCCAATTTTTTTTGGATATTGTTAGCTTCCAGCCTTAGTGCTTAATTTTATTAATGGCCATGTCTCTCTTGGATGTCTTTGCCAAAATGATAACATTGTGTCCCTGCAGGATATTTCCAAAACATCTGGCATGTCAACTTGCCACTCTAACTTTATCCAAAATTGTAATATCTATTCCTTCTGTATTTCTGAGGGCCTGCACATCTGCTCTGTTAACTGCCATGTTAATTTCTCTTACATTTAACCTGAGTCTCATCACAGTCAACATAAACTTGTACTGCAGTAGAAACATGACACTTAACATGTTAACAGCAAATTAAAACTAGCACGCTGTATTTGTGTGAAGACCAGACTGCATACATCTGCTATGTAACAAATAGTATTAACACAATGAAGTGTCATTTAACATGCAGGCAATTTTTTAAAACATTATGCTGTATGTATGACTGACCAGTTGTTCAAGATACTACTAACTCATAACACCTAGAAGCTACAGGTCTTATACCCACCAACCATAGAAGCGGGTGCCAGGATCAGTTATCATGGGAATGCATACTGCATACAACCTGCACATCAAAGTCATGTTTTAGGTCCATTAAATATTTGTTACTTTTGCTTAGTACTGAGATCCTGTTTTTTACCAGTCATTACTCCTGTAAAGAAAGGATGCATTGTCTTAAGATGTGGACTGGTATCTTCAGAAATCACTATTACTGCTGAGTTCGATAGTGTAGCTATCCTGGTCCATATAATTTAAGTGAGAGTCAGCCAGAAGTCCACATTTGTTTTCCATGGGCACATTAAAGAGTTGCCTATTTGTTCCCTTCCTCTATATTTTTCAGGGCTCTTTTCAGACTTTAATCCAAGATTACTTGCTGAGAAGTTGCCTGATGTTGTGTCATTTGCTGAGACAGCCATCTGATGAGACATCAAGTTTCCCTTGTCCTGTGGTCAGTCTTAGGTGCAGTAATTTAATTCTACTGCTGTTGTGCCTTTCTCATCTGTTGCTGCCTGCATCAGTGTAACTCTGAGGTTTGTCACTTGCTCCCCTTGCAGCTTGGAGTGTACAAACAACAAGGCTTTTTTCAGTAGACTCAGATTTGAACGTGTTATATTGGTACTTGATTTGTAATTCCAGCAACAGGTGCATATATGAAAGCTTTATTCCTGATCATCATTTCCTGTGAATAGTCTAAGAAGAGGAATATTTTTACCCAAGTCAAAAAAATTCTTTTCCATCTTTTGTTATGTTCAAGATGGCTTCCTTGTCCATGTAACTGAGCAATTAAAAAATGATTTTTCTTGGGGCATAGTTGGTTTTGGATGACTTAATGACTTGTGGACTCCCTCCACAACTACAGGCTTCTGCAAATTAAATGCTTTCGATAACTGCTACTATAACAAAACATAGTAAATCTTTTATCTCCATGGCCCCTTGCAACCCCACTAACCTCAAATTATTGTATCTCTAGAGACTTCCAAAGTCATCCACCATTTTATAGCCATTTAATTGTTTGTCTGTGTTCTTGAGATTTACTGTATAATTCTTGAGTATGTGACTCTTGCAATGATGCTGCCAAATCCTGGAATGCAACAATGCTAGCTAGTGATTAAATGCCTTCCTAGTTTTTCACTGTAAGAGAGTTAATCTCTGCAGTGTCCATCGGCACTTTGTTGATCAGTGTACAGAGGTTATTTAGCTTGCCTTTCTAGCTTGCCTGTGTAGTGAGGTCTGTCATACTTGTTTCTGGGACAGGTGTCACTTTGGACATCGACCTCATGGACAGAGTACTTTCTTTTGAAGATATCAGTCTTATGAGCAAAGGCAATAAGTAACTCAGTGATTAAGACTTATTTAAATACCTTGTATTGGGGAAATTATAAAATTGTATGGTTAAGGTGTGTGTGTGTGTGTATGTGTGGGAGTGGTGGTAAAGTTTACCTGGAATATAATGCCCTTTAATCATTCTAAAACTTCCTCCCTCTCCCCCCTATTTCATCCCCTATTCATTTTGTTTACTGTACATATAATGCCATGCCTATCTAACGTGTTTGGTACCCTTCTACAGCCCCATCATAAACTGATTTACGTACAACAGTTTCCTACATCTGCCTCCTCCTTCTACCATTAACTCATTTATACTTTCTCAGAATAACATGCTCAGTACCTGATCTAAGACTTCTTGTCATCTAGCCATCTTCTTAACTCCACAAGAACATCTTTTTCAAACATCTGATGGCCTTGATTAATCTCTTCCCAATGCTCAGTATTAAATTCTATCTCATGTGTCTTCTTTTGTAAGCAAGTATCAATTTACTCTCCCGTCTTGCAGTTCTGTTTATATTCATTTCTCAGGTTCTACTATGTCACGGTCTTTCAATATATAACTCTTATCTAGCCTTACCAAGTAACACCACTGGTCATGACTGTAAATATTATGCATTCTGTTTATTATAAATGACTGTATGTATTTTATGGCAAGCAGCTGTACTATGGAAGATTGTTTGGCTGACATAAGCACCACTATGTCTGTAACTAATATGCACACTATATATATATATATATATATATATATATATATATATATATATATATATATATATATATATTATACAAAATAAATAATTGTTTGAGTGTATGAACCATGCTTGTGTGTTTAAACACTAATGTAACTATTATGGGAGGTTTTTTTGTACTTAGACCTCCAATGAAAATGAGTTCTGCCTTTAATTTTCCCAAGTGTTTAGTTTTTGTTTTAATAGAGGTGATCTGTGTCTTACCTACAAGGTAATCTCGGACCTTGCCCTACAAGAGATGCTCCATATCTGTAAGCCTAACTCCTCGCGCATTACCCACTCAAAAGGTCTGACTCTAATAAGTGACATCGACAAAACCTGCTGGAGAGACAGGTTTGTCTCCAAGCGGCTGTCCCATCTCTGGAGTAGATTTCTGATACACATCAAACAGAATACCTCGCTGACTCTCTTCAAGCACAACCTTGATGAGTGGATGGGAAACCACAATATACATTGCATATAGATTAGCCTAGTTACCGCCTATAATCCTGTTGTGACAAAAATGGACTTCATTCCTAAGCCAGGACATACTTTAAGTTTATGAAATCCATTTTGCTCCAGTCATCGATGTTTGTTAAAAGTGCTCTTCTCATCCTAGTTGGTCTTTTCCAGTAAATAAAATAAAACAACCAAACATATAAATAAGCATACACCTATGGCAAATTGCAGCCAGTCATTTTTGCCGAACAGATTTACTGACTAATTACCGGATAACGCACAGCATTTGTAGCTTAATCATTTGTCATTGATTAGTACCAATTAAGGCCAAATTACTTTCTACAATATAATGGCTTTTTGCATATGAAGTATAGAACAGAGTCTTAAAACCAGAAACTGCAAAACTGAAAATCCACAGACAGGATTATCTTGATATGCAAAGTAGTAAGTCTGTTGAAAACATGGCAACAGCTAATATAAAATCAGCTGTGTCTTTAAAAAGAAAGAAGATTAAACATGTTCTATACTTAAGTGCTTATAAATTATAGTCCAAAGCTGTTAATGCACTCTGACACCTTGAGACCCAGCATCTAGGAGAAATTTAAATAACTTGTTTACACACTTTTTATGTGTTTTTATACATAAACATTGCTAATTTTTTTAAAAGGTGTATAATAGTTTTTTGTAAAAAAGGTTAGGTGACTAGTTAATTTTAATGTGCTTTATTTTAGTATTTGATTGATGTCTGAATGTCATTGGTTGGTTTGTAAATTAATTACATTATTTATTATAAAAGTATGTTTTATTTAGAGTTTCTGATGAAGTTCTGGGAAATAAATGAACAAAAGCACTTAAATTATTTCTTGTGCCCGTTTGTTGTTTTGTTCTTATATTCTATACTTACTTAAGTGCTTATAAATTATAGTGCAAATCTGTTAATGCACTCTGGCACCTTGAGACCAAGCATCTAGGAGAAATTTAAACCTGGTAGACATATGTGGAAGGAAGGACCTTAAAAAACAGCATTGTACAAGACAAGCATCCTAAGTTTTGAGAAATAAAACATTAAAGAAATTGAAAGATGTGTGTGTGCTTGTGTGAATGCACACACACATTAAAAATATTTCATCAAGCAACTTGTTTACATACTTTTTATGTGTTTTTATACAAAAACATTGCTAATTTTTTTTAAAAGTGTATAATAGTTTTTTGTAAAAAAAGGATAGGTGACTAGTTAATTTTAATGTGCTTTATTTTAGTATTTGATTGATGTCTGAATGTCATTGGTTGGTTTGTATATTAATTAAATTATTTATTATAAAAGGGAGTAGCATGTTTTGTTTAGCATTTCTGATGAAGTTCTGGGAAATAAATGAATGAAGATGTTTAAATTATTTCTTGTGCACATTTGTCATTTTGTTCTTTAGATTTTAGTTTCTAAAGTGGTTCTGTTCATTTTAGTGTGGAAGCACATACTTTAATAAGGCTTTTTGGGTGCTCTCTTCAATTTATGAGCATTTGTTTTTCCGACAAAGAAGACAGCTTCAATTAGAAGCAGTTAGCTTCATTTTGAAGTGGTAGCTGCATTTCCAAGACTGTATTTTCATTTATTATGGAAGCGGATGAAACTTGTGATCTCACTGTATATGCCACACCTGGCTCACATCATTGACCAAGCACAATCAGCGCTTAAACAACTCAAAGGGAGTTTTGGAGGCCTCCACAAATGTAGAAAAAGTTCAGATGTTTCTCTTTCTTCATCATCAAATGAAGAGACTGTAATTGCAGCCGAAACAGGTTCTTCTTGGCAGACAGTCTCTGGGATCCTGCCAGAGAGAGATTTTAATCCTTTTGCGGAAGTAACTTTGTCGAGGCAGCTTGGAAGGTTTGTAAATGCAAATTGTGGCTTGTTTGACTTTAAAAGTAACTTTTTTAGAAAGTTTTAAAGTTCAAAAGCCTGACACTGGAAAATTATTATTTGAACAAATGTATAGAACTTAAAATTGTGCCAGTGGGGCTCAGAGTATATACATTTCCAAATGGAGTAACAGTTAAAGGTAAAATTTACACCGAAATTAAAGACATATGCAACAAAGCTGGCTTGGAAGTTTTGAAAACATTGAATAACTGGAATACAGATACAATTAAGTCACTTAAAGAGCAAATTAACATCACTGATAACAAGCTTAATAAATATCCTGACTTTCAAACTTTTCAGTATTTATACCATAATCTTACTGAAAAAGCTGAGAGGCATGTGAATGATATTATTAATAAGAAAAAGAAAAAATTGATTAGGGACATCAAAACTTATCAGCAAAGATGTGCCTATCTTATTAAAAAGAAAGGCCAAAGACATGAGGTTATTGCTGACAACAGTAATAAAAAATGTGACTGGAAATCTTGACAGACTGGACTCATTTACTACTTTTGAAAATGGCAGTATGTCTGGAAAAAAGAATGGTGAACAATACAGGGATATTTTTACAAGTGAATCCCATCAGTCCAGTGAACTGTCTTCATCTGCTTTTCCTTTTTTCTCATTAGGGGTAGAAACTTGCAGTCTGCCTCCGAACCAGAAAGCATTGACTATGGTTACAAAGAAAAAAGACAAAGACAAAGAGCATTAGAAAAAGACTTGTCACATTTTTAATTTAAGCGAAAAGACTTTCTCTAATGCTGAATTAAGTTTGTTAGCTAAAGGTTTGTCTTTTTTACCAGCTAATAGAGCCCCTCTTGTTAACACTTTTATTGATTTTAAATTATTTGTAAGGAAGATTAACTTGAAATATATTTTAAATGAGGTTAAGTTGAATGGTGTATTCAAAAAGCTTGTACATAAATCCTATTTTAGTCAACTTGCTTAATGTTTTTGCTTCTACATGCGAAGCAGATTTTTATAAACTTTTTTTCAATTCTGCACATAAAAAGCTTATCAAGAAGTATTGTAATTTAAGTAAACAGGAAATCAAAGCACTTAAGAAACTGGGAAGTTACACAGACATTAAATATATGAAAGCAGATAAAGGACAAGGTATTGTCATTATGGAAACTGACAAATATAACATAGCTATTGAAAACTTATCTGACGAAACTAGTTGCAAAAAAGTTTCAAAGGGATTTGTCAGAAAATGTTAAAAGGATATTGATTTACGTCTCACTTGTTACACCAAGGATATAGTACATTAGATCTGTTTGAGTTCCTTATGGTTGAAGAGCTACAATTAGGCAATTTATTTGGAATTCAAAAATTACATAAAAATTTAGAACAACCTCCTTTCGGACCTATTGTGTCTGCACTTATCAAAAAAACATTTACATTTTCTGCATATTTGGATAACGTTTTAAATCCTGTAGTTCAGACCAGTAATTATTATTTAATAGATTCATGGATGTTTTTAGATGAACTTAAATATTATGTTTTTACAGGCAATGAAACCATGCTGTATACTATAGATGTTAGCTCTTTATACACCTCTATAGATCAAGAGGAGGGTCTGGAATCTGTATTTGAGCAAATATTGTAGATAGTTTGGACATGGCATATCTATCATTTGTCAATTGTTGGACATAGTGTTGAAAAACATTTTTTTATGTTTAATGGTAATGTATTTCAACCAAAAATTGTGGTAACTATGGGGGCTCAAGTAGTCCCAGTGTGAGTGATATGGGAAAGCCAGTTCATTTTTTGGATGTAGAAATCAGTTTAAATATTAAAGAAAAATGTTTTCTAGTATCATTTTCAGGAAGAGTACATTTACAAATAATTATGTAAATTATGATAGCTTTCATCCTTCTTACATGAAACAATTTTTTCGAGGGCAAATAATTAGACTAAGTTGTCTGAAAAGTGATGATGGGATTTTTTAGAGGAAATGAACAAAGTTATTAAGTTATTTCAATAAAGAGGGTACCCTTCTGAAAAATTATATGTCATTGCTAATAATGTAAGACAACAAAGACATGAAAAATTTCCCCTGATCTTGAAAATGTGTTTTTGTGTTAAAAATATCATAGACAATAAATGTTTTATTTGTTCCTTTCCTGTTCCTTTTAGTGTAGAAGGAATTAAAATAAGACAAATTATCAGTGATAATTGAAAAATTCTAATAGGAAATCAAGAGCTTGCTAGGGTTATAGGAGATAAACCTAAGCTCATTTATAAAAGAATTGGAAATTTGAAACAATTTCTGGAAAGCTCATCAAATGTAAGGAACTTGCCCATGTAATGGGTATTCACAATGTAGATATATTTTGACTATGAGCAATTTTTACTTTGAGCATAATAATTACCTTTACACTGCTAAAGAAATGTTTACATTCCAGACTGAGACTAAGGGACTGGTTTATGTTGCAGTATGCTCAACGTGTAAGTTTTTTTATATAGGTAAAACTCCATGTAGCATAATGGACAGAATTAGAGAACACATTCTAGCAATAAAGAAGAAGGATGATAGTAATGCATTGGCTAGGCACTCCCAGGCATGTGTGGAATTTAAAAAGTTTCAATTCAGTGTATTGGAAAAGGTCAATAGAGAAAGATTCATTGACACTTCTAATGCATATTTAGAATATTTAGAACTCAAATGGCAGATCTTTTTAAGAGCGGATATTTCACCTGGTATTAATGAAAAAATATCCATGAAGTGCTTCCTAAAATTTAAAAATATTTGATTAAGTAACTTGTTTACACACTTTTTATGGACTTTTATACAAAAGCCTTGCTAAATGTTTTTTAAAGTTGTATAATAGTTTTTTTGTAAAAAAAGCATAGGTGACTAGTTAATATTTATGTGCTTTATTTTAGTATTTGATTGATGTCTGAATGTCATTGGTTGGTTTCCAAATTAATTAATTAAGTTATTTATATAAAAGGCAGTAGTATGTTTTGTTTAGAGTTTCTGATGAAGTTCTGGGAAATAAATGAACAAAAGCACTTAAATTATTTCTTGTGCCAATTTGTTGTTTTGTTCTTATGTTCTATACTTAAGTACTTATAAATTATAGTGCAAAGCTGTTAATGCACTCTGGCACGTTGAGACCAAGCATCCAGGAGAAATTTAAACCTGGTAGACATATGTGGAAGGAAGAACCTTAAAAACAGCATTGTACAAGATAAGCATCCTAAGTTTTGAGAAAATAAACATTAAAGAAATTAAATGATGTGTGTGTGTGTATGTTTGTGTGAATGCATGCACATATGTGTGTATATATGTGTGTACATTGTAACATGCTGAGTTTAGAAAAAATGTAGTGTGTCTTTAAAAGTGCATATTGAATATGGAAAATGTGTAATGTGTCTTTAACTACAGGATGTTATATGGGAATATTCTCTGTGACAGGGTATATCTAGTTGGATTTTGAATTCATTGATGGTGAATAGAGCTGCCAAATATGAGGTCTAGGTGGAGTGTACTAATTTTCTCCTGTGTGGTTGAACAGATTTGATACGCAGGCAACTAGCCATCCAGTTGGTCATATTCCTTATTCCTTCTTATTGACTTTATGAGAATTTACTTTTATTAAATAGCTTTAGCACATATCATAACACTTTGAATTATGTTAGAGCTGTTATTCACTGTGGACCTTATTTGCATGTATATCACACAATAGCTAACTGCTTGACATAAATAAATATATTGTGGTGTAACTTTAGCTACTAAGTGAAACAGATTGTATAACTTAAGAAGTTCATGTTACGCATTACTGCATTGTGCATCTGTGGATCTGTAGACTGAGCATGATAAACATGATTTCACTTGTAATGAAAAGAGGTACTGCCAGCACAGCTTGCTGGAATTTTGTAAATAATTATACGACATTTGCGAATATCAACATGATTTATATAAGGTGCTTGTGTTACAAATGTATTAGAACTGCATGTCATGTATATATCAAACTGATTTGTACAGATGTGTGTTGAAAAGGTAAAAGTGCGTGGGTTTGGACTGTATCCATGGTGTGCCTACTGCAGAGAACAGAAATGTACATTCCCTATTGTAACTGCTTAAATGTATATATTTTAACAAAGGAAATTGGAGGGTTAACTTCAGTCCAGCAAACTTTAGAAAATATCTGAAATCAAATCACTTTATAGGTTAGGTCATAAAGATGCTATCTCACAGGTTTCAAGGCAGCCAGAGACACAAAGTCTGTACTAGGAAGCTTTTTTATTGTCTTTGGGGTGAATTAACTGCCACTCAGAGAAGAAAGAGTTTAAGTGTTTAGTTGTTTTATGACCTTTAGAAGCTCAACAGATCTGAGCAAAAGCCCTTGTGTGTGTATTTTTCGGGTAGATGCTAAATACTGCCAGCTGTCAGCAATGGTGGTTTTGCATGGGAACTAGAAGTCAGATGATTAGGAATGATATCATCCTGCAAGCTATCCCAGCAGTAATACTTTAGATATTATTTTGAGAAGTCTCTTAGTGAGACAGAGCATTCTGTATTCTGTCTTAGACAGGACAACAAGAAGAACCATTCACCGCATCATCTGCCTTGCTCTATTAGTAAGTTATTAGGGTATAGTAATTCTCTTAGATACAGTCAGGAATATAATGAAGCTTACTGTAGTTTAGGTATTGATTTCCTTTATTTATCTGACCCTGTCCTGCAATGTTATTTTAAATATTTCCTGTGTTTTGAACTCTGATGTCACTGCAAATATATACTTAGTATCTTCTTGTTCTTTTATTATTTATTATTAAATATATTTAAACTTTTCATTGTTGCTGATCTTTGTAGAGATATTTAAGTTTTGAGAGTACTTGCATATTTATTTGGTGACACGGTGTGGGCCACTCCTAACAGCCTTGCTGTTGGTCAAACTACCATTTGTATTAATATTAATTTCACTCAATATATTGAGTATCTTTGTAAGGGTTTTAAGGTATCTGGCAGGAGTGTCTGGTGGCAGTCATAACTACTTTATAGTCTAGAAGGGGGCATAGCTAGTAAACCTATGCCAGTCTTTCCCAGGTGTGTGTGTGCATATGTGCAAATCTCCAACATTGTGTGCATGTCAGCTACTTGGGCAGGGACACGAAGCACTGGTTGGACAGAAAGTGTGCTGGAGGCCTTGGCTTGGACACTCAGCTGAGATCTCAATAGCTGAGGCAGTGGGGAGTATTATTGGGGATCTGGCGAAAGAAGGAGAAAATAGACCCAGATTGACTGTGGTCTCTGTGTGCTGCTAATGGAAATTGCACTTGATGCAGAAAACTGCATCTATAAATACTGTGTGTGTACCTGTTATCCTCCCAGTGAACATCCACCAAAGGTGCCAGTGGTGAGGATTGAGGGTCCTTGATTATTGACCCAGAGGCGGGATATCCACATCACATATTGGTTGGTAGTGGTGGATCGTTACATCACTCATAGTACATTGTTTCTAATTTTAATTGTTTCTATTTGCTTCAAGGGTTAGCATTCCCCTTAACGATTGCCATCTTAACCACATAAACTTTAGAATTAGCAAACTATGAATTAAGAAGGTTGCCACCCCTCTTACAAATAGAATTAAATGAAAATGCAGATTGCTAAAGTAGTTGATTGGGATTATGCAACATGAATCACAAGCACTTCATTCAATAAGTTCTATAATTGGTAGAATAGTGCAGTAACCCTATGACCGTATTCTTAAAACAGTTTAATTAGGGTGGAGGTCTGGTATTGCAAAATTAAAAATTAAGCCCATATCAGTTCTACAGCCAAATTCTATATTTGGCTATGCACTGGGTGCCTGCTTACACTTTTCCACATATAAGTCCCAATACAGAGTAGACTACATGGCTGGATCTTAGCTATATATATGAAACCTGTGTGTGTGTGTGTGTGTGTGTGTGTGTGTGTGTGTGTGTGTGTGTGTGTTTGTGTGTGTGTGTGTGTAAATACTGCTCTATCTACATGTGGGGGTGCTGCACCCCTACACCCCATGATTTGTGGTTGCGTACCCCTTGGGAATAAATAAATAAATACTGTGTTTTAAAACAAATGCAGATATTTTTACTTCCAGTAACAGAAAACATAAGGTCTGGTTAGTTTGTTAAGCAGTACAGAATTATGGTTTCCTTTTTGTTGTTTTAAAAAAAAATAAGTGTTTATGTCCTGAAAAAGTTATCAATTTTGTACAGATCATCATACTGAAAAAACACAGTTCTGTGGTTTTGTTTGAAACTAGCCTACTTTGTTAAACATTAAAACAGCATTTTTGTTAAAGAAACCACTTGTAAAAAGCATTCATAATACAAAAAAACTTTTTGTATGGATTTTTTTGAATAACACGGTGCTCCCAGTACACATGTATCTACTGCAGTGTTTGTTATCTACTTTGAATATAGTATGTGCTGCTCTGGGAATGAAAACATGGTGGCCATTTCTACAGTAACTAAATGTATTCAAATGAGTTCATAGAACGTGTTAATGTTGTTAGAGCTACCATAGCAGAGTTAAATGCTTTTGCTTTGAGATCTCATCAGCGTATTACAGTTGTTATTATTATTTTTTTTTTAATTACAAATGTTTATTTTACTCTTCAATTGAAGAGCTCATTACAGTGAAGTTTTTTTTTTTTTTTTTTTGCTCTTTGAAGAGCTGAGGGGGTAGGGTGCAGATTCTGGTTCAACCATCTATGCTTCTGGTTTACATTACTCACAATTATCAACAGGAATCAGGTCCTGGTGGTACTCGCTAAGGTAAAAAACACTGCTTCAGTGGGCCCTGACAACATCCTTAGTTGCCTCCTAAATAGCCTAAAACAAGACAGCAGAACCACTTGAGGCACTCTTCAACTACAGCCTCAAAACAGGTTACATGCCAAGTGAATGGAGAGGGTCATCCCTCTTCATAAGGGTGGATCAACAACCAACCCAGGGAACTATGCACCCATCAGTCTGACAAGTCTGATATGCAAATCCATGGAACAAAGTATCATGAAAGTGATCAACAAGGACATTGACAACCTACAGACACTAGACCCATCCCAGTTTGGATTTGTTATTGGACAGTCTTTCCTACTCAACCTGGTGAGCTTCTTTGTGAGGGTCACCAAGGCTATGGGTGAGAGGAAAATGGTGCAAACACCTACCTTGAACTGGCTAAGGCATTCAACACAATACTCTACTCAGGTATTGTTGAAAATTCTCAGAATTAGGCATGAATCCCTACATAACTGACTGAATGTCTCTCTGGCTCACATATAGGACCCATGAAGTCAAGATCAGTGAGATCACCTCCACCAGGAGACTGGTTACCAACTTAGTACCCCAGGGCTCATTGTAGGGGCCTGCTCCTTTTTGACATCTACTTCTCAAAAGTAAAGGTTAATGTCAAAGGCCCCTGGCTTATCAAGTTCACAGATGACTGTAAATTGGGAGATATCATACAGTCCCCCCCATGACAGCTATAGCCTACAAGTGGGTCTAACACAAACAAATGACTGGTGCTAACACTATGGGTTAAAACTCAACATGAAGAAATGCATTATAGTGTCCTTTGGGCAATTGTTCACTAAAGCCATTTACTCCACCAATAAAACACCTCTAACAGTTGACTCAATAGATAGGGAACATGTAGACAGTAATCTGAACTTCGACTAGCATGTAGCTAAGATAGTAACACAATAATTCTGTGTTGCCCAACTAATAAGCAAGGGTATGGCATCCAGGTCCAAAGAAGTGATAGTGCCACTCTACACAGCCCTTATTGGACCCATAATTGAGTACAATACCCCAAACCAGTACTTGCAACAGCTGGAATTCCCTCAAAGGTTCCTCACCAGGAGAATCTTGGGTATGAATATCCTGTCCCCCATAGATCACCTTAAGGTCCTAGCTCTGTACTCAGTCTCCTACAGGTTACTGATAGGTAATCTATGCCTAGCATATAAGGCATCCTCTGATCCAGCTCTGATTAATCTCTGTTGCATATCTGAAAATAAACAGCACCAGAAATGCTAGATCCAAGGACCTGAAGTTTGACTGCTATATAACTAGCACATGCTGGAGAAACTGATATGTATCTCAAAGGATCCCATGCTATGGAATATACTCCCAGTCTACATGAAGCAGAGTTCATCCCTGACTGTATTAAAAAAAAGTCTTCATCATTGGATGGGAAATCATAAATTTACCCCTGATCTGGCCCCATATCTACAATGGACAGAGGTAAACAGAAAATACATTAATCCCCATCTAACACCACCCCCCCCCCCCACACACACACACACAACCCTTAGGTGTCTCTTTCATGACATATTCTACCATATAGGCATCCAAGGAACTCAGGGGTAAAAACTGGTTTTGGTTGCATGGATAGGCTTGCAAAGACCCTGGTGGTTATTAGCCTAGTATAAATCTATAAACCTGTACCTAGTGGGATATCACTTTTATACATATCAAAGTCTGAACACACAGTATTTTAATAAGTAAGATATGATTAGTCTGTAATGAAAGAAATGGCATTTATGGGTGTGCAGCAGCTGGGTTATCTGGCTTTCGGTGCAGTTCCCTGATTGCATACCTCTCAACTGTCCAGATTTTTGCAGAATGTCCAGATTTTTGCCTCATATTTTTGGTGTGTTCCTCTTAAAATTTGTGGTTTTCTGGATTCTTGTGGCAAATCGGTTTGAAGTGACAGGTATCTGAATTTCAGACTTCATATCCTTCAGAAAATACATGGTAACACACCAGTATGTCTTATTTATCTGTTGATAAAGGTTTAGTTTCTTTAATCAGGTATTTGAGGAACCACTTGTCCTACGAAGGAATGAGTGGTCAATGAGTGTTGGATTTTTTTCATGGTTCAAAATGCAAGACATAGATCCCCACCAAAGAGTCTATAAGAAACTGAGTATAGAGAGAGGGTTGCCAGCCCAGCCTGATAACTCAAACTTTTTTGGCTTATAATCTTTTTAGTTAGGAATCTCTGAGGTATCTCAAGATGAGTAATATGTTTAGGCAAATACATGCTAAAAGAGCCATGTGTCTGATGAGATATGAAAAAAAGCAGAATTAAGACATATCTGGACCTTGAGGAAACACCTTTGGAAATTAGTGGAACCAGATAGAAGGTTTCCCAAATTACGGCGGAGACATGATGGTCAAAAGATAAGTAATTATCAACAAGACTTCCTAGGTCCCTTACGACAGTGTCTGATTGGAGGGATATGTCACCTATATAGTATGAGAAAATAGGTTTTGTTTACCAAAATGAACTATAATTTGAGGCTATTGTCCTTGTAACAATTGACCTGATGTTGCCATTTTTATTAATTCCTCGACATATGGGTTCGGATCTGACCTCGGATCCACCTCGGCCACCTTCTATCTAGGATCCATAATGCTCCTGACCACTACAATACCTCAGATTTCATTTGCTGCTCTTCAGATTTGGACAGAATTCTGATCTCTCAAGCCAAGGGTGTTAGTGAGTATGATTTAAAGCTTATATTTTTCACTATCCATTTTATCTATAAATTTTTCATCTGTAATTAATATCTCCCTTCCCCTTTATACCAGTTGTTTTGGTATTATTTATCTAACATAGCTGGCAGTTTTTTTCCTGTGCTCTCTCTCTCTCTTTTCTCAGATCTACCATTGTTGGTATCTCTGTTTCCCTTCTTCCTATAAAAAAAAATGTTATTATATTTATTAAAGTTTGCTTCTCTTAGCACTTGTTAGTTTTTTGTGTGCTTAGACCTAAGTAACTTTACTGAGTGTTTCTGTTGTTTCTATCTTTGTTCCAGTATGGCAGAGTCCAAGCTGATTGGATTCAAAAAGTGCACTTACTCTGGGCATAAGATTTCCAACCCTGATGCCCACAGGGAGTGTGTTTATTGTTTGGGGTTGGCACATCATCTAGACACTTCTTGTTCGACATGTGGGATTTTTAATGTTAGAGCACGTAGTGACTGGTGAAATAAGTTGATTTTAAGAGGCCTCCTTCTGGCCTCAGTGTCTTCTACTACTGCTTCTCCATCTGGGGCTAAAATCTCCTCTCAAAAGTTTAAGGAGGCAAGGAAGCATCATAAACACTCTCCTGTCCAGTCTCCTCGCTCTACACCTCCTTTGCAGCTGCCTACAAAGCCCTCAGATATAAAAGCTTTGGATCTGACACCACCATCAGTCTCATCTCCCTGGCTTTCAGCTCCTAGATTTTCTCTGGAGCTGATATCACCAAGGTTAAGGTCTCCATTTTTACAAGAGACACCAACAAAATGTTATCTAGACCACCCTTCACTTCATCATCAGTTAGGTCATCCCAAAGGCTCTCTGAAGCAGAGGTGGATAGGATGATGAAAATGTTCCTCAGGATACAGATCCAGATGGGGCTCTTGCTGGATCCATCTCCCATCAGATCTCGGAGCCTAAAGCCTTGTTTTCCACCTGTTGTCACTCCTTCTCTGATCCGGCCTTCCTTTTCAGAGTCATCAGATCTGAGGATCGCTAGAGATGAGCTGTCAGATCCAAAGTTTCTTATTTCTTCCACTCAGATGATGTCCCTGATCTGACAGTTCCTTACCCTCTCAGAGCTGGTCCATTCTCAGAGGTGAAGTGTCTGCATTGGATCAGAGGGGCAGACCTCAACTCCAAAGCTTTTGGAACTGTAACTTCCCTTCAGTGCTTTGGTGCTTGACAGCTTGGCTCTGACTCCTGCTTTGGAACAGAGGGTTGAGGAGGGCTTGGGATTGCCTGCTTTGAGAGTCTTTGCTCCAAGCAGTCTGTCCTTGGTCTTGCCTGGTCCTTCTGCCTTCAAAGTGGTGGAGATGGTTTTCTCTCTCATCCAAGATTAGCCTTGACTCTTTCACAATTGGATCCATCCCTTGCTGCCTCTATGGATCCTGTGCCTGAGTCTTCTCATCCTGCCACTCAGGGACAGCCTGCCTGAATGAGCTTCCAGCCAGTTCCCACTAGGAGCTTCCCACCTCTTCCAATACCTCACCAGAGTATCCCACTGAGGATATTCCTTGGAAGATGATGTACAAGGGGAAGCATGTAGATTCCCTGCAGGAATCTTCTACAGAAGACACCGATGAATGGGAAGGGTCCCCCAGATCTTCACCTGAGAAAGTCTCTTTCAGAGACATCCTTGAAATCCTTCACCAGAAAGGTGGTTGGTCTTCCCAAGCCCCTTCCCAGGAGGGGTTGGTGTTTTTGGAAGCCTTCAGGTCTGGACCTTCTACGTCTTGGGTTAATCACCCCCCCCATGTATTAGCTTATAGACCTTGTCTCCTGGACTTCATGGAACCAGTTCCCAAATGCCCTGATAAAATTTTGAGTGCCTCTACTGATAGACAGTACTAGATTAAAGGGAATCCTGTAGATGCCATGGTTGTTGCGGCAGCCACAAAAAAGGAGCTAGCTGAGCAGAGTTCCTCTGTCTACCCTCCCTAACAGATAGTCTAGGCCCTTTGATAGGTTTGGAAAGTGAGTATATGTATCAGAAACATTTGCTCTATGTTCGCTGATCTACCTGGCGCATTTCATGAGATTACAGATGGACTCTTTAAAGGAACTCTATAATTCTGCCCCAGGGTCCATGTCCACAGAGGAACAGAAGTCTTCTTCCTTATGAATGGCCACTCTACAATCCATTAGAAATATGTCCATGAGATTAATCTTGCATACAGCTGAAGGTACCTCAAGGGCTGCCAGTTCAAGCATAGCGATAAGGAGACATGCCGAGATGTGATTGTGCGATTTTGTGGAACCTTCCAAGGTGTCATTCATCAACGCTCCTTTTGATAGATCTTCCTTGTTTGGACCAACCATAAAAGAGACTCTTTCCTGCAGTGAACAGAATGGAAAGACCTTGTCTGCCATTGGAATCTGCTTTTCTACCCCACAGAGACCTTTCTCTAGTAATCAACACGATGGGAAAATATGTGGTTCCAGAAGTCTCAAAGTCCTTTTTGGGAATCACACAGAGATTTTCCCCTGAGGCAGAGGGGGAATATCTACAATGGCAGATGTCATCCACATGGCAGAGGGGGTCTGCAGAATCAAGGATCTCATGATTCTTTTTTGGACAGGTCCTTTCAGCACGCCTGAAAGGTTACCAAGCTGTCCCTCTCTGGAGACAGTTGGGGGGTACTTATCCTTGCACCTAGAAACCTGGATAGCCATCACAAAAGATTCTTGGGTGCACAGGATCATATCCAGAGGATACTTCATTCCCTTTTCCCAACCATCCCCTAAAGAAATGAAAATGTCTTCCTGATGTTCCACCCAATCAGAGGGAGCTCACAGCCATATACATCCAAAAACTGCTAAATAAAAGAGCCATCTGAGAAGTCTCCTAGACCAAAGAGGATCCAAAATGTACTCAAGGTTCTTTTTAGTGCCAAAGAGAAAAGGGGACCCAAGACCTAAATTGGATCTCAGTTATCTAAATCAGTTTGTGAAGAATTCTTCATTCCAGATGGTCATGATACAGTCCATTCTGCCCTTCCTACAGAAGAATGACTGGATATACTCAATCAGTCTTCAAGAGGTGTACTATCACTTCAAAATAAACAGGCACTCTTGAAGGTATCTATGCTTCTGGCTGGGAGCCGGTCATTATCAGTTCAGAGCCCTGCCTTTTAGTCTCACCACAGTCCCCAGGGTGTTTACAAAATGCATGGCAGTGGTAGCAGCTCACCTCAGACTACTCAGATTCAAAGTGTTTCCTTACTTGGACGACTGGCTCCTCACTGCACTGACAAGGCATCTGGTCATAAAGGCCAGAAACTATTTGCTTAAGCTATCTCACTGTGGGAATCACTGTCAATATGGACAAATCACAACTTCAACTAGTCCAAGTCTTGGAGTTCTTAGAGACTTGGTTAGACACTGTCAATTTTTTAGCTCTTCTTCTGCTAAACAGAGTTCTTACATTGAAGATGCATGTCAGGCAATTTTTTTCTCTTAACTTCTCCTCCAGCAAAACTTGTTCTCAGAACTTTAGGGTTGATGGCTGCTGTGATTACTTTAATTCCCATTGCGTGCCTCTACATGAGAATTCTACAATGGACGCTAGCAGTACAATGGTCCTTTCATCAACACTCTTTAAAACATCTTATAAAAACTGTCCCAGGCTTGCAGAAAGTCTCTTTGGTTGATTCAATCCAAGGAGATCAGTCAAGGGCATCCTTTTATCCTTCCTCCCCCCAATGGCACATTGCCTACAGATGCCTCCCAACTGGGGTGGTGGGGGGGCATTACTTGGGATGAACTGTTCAAGCCATGTGGTCCTAACAAGAGACCAATTTGCATATTAGTCCTAGAGATGAAAGTGGTGCTTCTAGCATCTTCAACTATCACATCCGAGAGAATGCTTCTTCTTTAGCATCATCTAAATTATGTAAGGCCTTCCTAAAGGATACCTTTTTCCTCAGACCTCCTGTAATCGACCCTACTCCACCTTGGGACCTCACTATGGTTTTGTAATCTCTAACCATCAGCTAAAGTAGATCTCATGTTTCTTTTCTGGAAGACTTTATTTCTGGCAGCTATAACTTCTGCAAGATTGGTATCTGAACTCAAAGCTCTATTGTCCAAACCACTGTACTTGCTTTTCCACAACAACGGAGTTACTTTAGTCACAAACCCTTCATTTTTACCAAATGTTGCATCTAAGAGCAACCTCAGTCAAGTGATTAATTTGCATTTGTTTTTTTCCCAGTTTTGAAAACAAAGGAGAGTACACCCTTTATCTATTATACGTACACAGACAGCTTTGGTTTTACCTTCACAGAACCAAAATATTAGAAAGACTGATCAGTTATTTGTTTCCTTTGCTAAAAACAGAATGGGAAAACTAGTTTCAAAAGTTACTTTGGCTTAATAGATAACAGATTGTATTTTCTATGTTTATTACATGAAAGGCATAACTTTACCAGTACATCCTAAGGCTCATTCCACCAGGTCAGTTTCTACCTCGGATGCTTTTTGGGCCAAAACTTCCATTGGTGATATTTGTGCAGCTGCTACATGGTCAAATACCAATACTTTTATTGCTCATTACAAATTGGACATCATCTCTAGAAACAGAGTTGCCTTTGGTTCCGCTGTTCTTTGGAACAACCTTCCATAACAGCCACCCAAGGTTAGCGTAGCTGGGGACTCTGTCCCATACATTCAGGTATGAGTGAAAATGATAACATCCGATAAAGAAGTTATGTACTCAGTATAATGTTCCATCTGTGTTATCCATTTTAATTCTTCCTCAACTTCCATCCCTACTTCCTCCTGCCCATGTCTTTGGGAGAGACCTAACGGATTTGTTGATATGAACTGTAGCTCCTGTTTGAGCTCCTGATCTTTCAGCTATCACTTTTCTGTCATAGGGTGGTTATTGCATCTTCCAATAGTAATACATATAATAGCAGCAAACTTAATCTGAGGTATTGCAGTGGCCAGGGGCATTATGGGTAAGGGAGGAGCTTGAGAGTCGGATCCTAGAATCTGTAGAAGGTGGCCGAGTCAGATCCGAGGGTCGGATCTGAACCCATACGTTGAGGAAGAATGAAAATGGGCAACACAGATGGAACATTATTGTGAGTACATGACTTCTTTGTAACATGGTTTAACTCATGTTGGAACAATTGTGAGTCTGATCAAATAACTCTCAATTTATGGTTATCTGTAAACTTAGATAACAGTATGCCAAGAGTGTTGACTTGAAAGTCCGATAAATAGATGCCATACATCACACGACATAATTATTTATACTGAGATTTAAAAGTCTTTCAGTAACGATTGCATAAGGAATAGTATCAAAGGCCTTCACTAGGTCTAGATATGCTGTATGTACTGTGTAACCGATATTCACTGCTTTGGTGACTTTTTCAATGAAATTGATGAAGTCAAAGAGGCAAGACGTTCCTCTGACAAAGCCAAATTGATGAGGGCCCAGGGTTAAGAGATTTTCAATGTCCAGATTAATGAGGTCTGAGAGTATGCCTTTCATAGCTTTATAAATGAGGTTAGTGAAACTAATGGCTGTATAGTTACCAGGATCCATGGCTGGATCACATTTGTCTAACAGCATTGCAATGGCTATTTTCCACACTTCAGGAAAGTAACCAGTGGAGATGCTTAGACTAAGGAAGTTAATAGGGGTTATAGTGGCCCGTATATGATATATATAATCAGAGAACCTGGTATGTTATCAGACCCCAAAGGACAAGGTGTTCTTAACTTTTAAGAAGTTTGAGATAACTCATTCCATAATAATTAAAGGATGTGTGGAATACCTTTAAGTGTGAATAGAATAAAACTTACACTAAGTTTGTCATCTGGAATATTAGCTCATTCTTTCAGGTCAGAGTGGATCATATTATTGTAGAGTAACTCCAAACATCATTAGGTTATAGTTTTCAAGTTTCTGACATAGGTAAAGCAATACTAGTTTTTTTTTTTGCTTTACTGGCTATTTTAAGTGTATATTCAGCTTTGTGCTTCTCAATGCCTCCCTTAAACTCTTTGGCATTTTACTTTGTGTGCAGTTAAGATAGGTAGAATAAAACCACATATAAGCATGAAGTCATTTCTTTCTCTTACTTTGTATACTTTATAGCAGATGTACCTGTGTGGTGTACTAGCACCTGCAAACATCTGTTAGTATTTTAAAGGACTACTAAATAAATCCAAAAAATATGTATTATACTGATCTAAAAAGGCAAAGACTAATGAAGTGTTTAACAATTTAGCATTTGAAATCCTTTTATGTGTGCATGTGTGAATGCATGTGTGTGTCAATATATATATTTATATAGGAGGATTGAGTGATAGATTTTTGTTGAATGTTTTCATTGATGGGGGAGGGAGATGGTACAACTGATCAAAAATCATCTGTTTGACAAATGCCAACTGTAATAGTGGTATAGGGGGAATTGGGGAAAATGCCCTTTCCCCACTGTAATGCAATCTCTGAGTTGGTATTTATAAGTTGTAGGGGATTTGGGTTGTGAGCCCCCTGAAAAAAATTAGTTTACTTTGTTTTTTGATCCTTTGTGGATTGATAATTGTGGGGTTGATGATTTTTACTTTTGATAGATGTTTAGGTTACCATACATACATACATATTGGCTTTTTAAAAAGCAAAACTGTTTGAACTTGAAATCACTGTATGCTGGGGTCATGAAATTTGCCATTTTCCCTACTGTTGGGCAATCTCAGAGTTGGTATATATAAATAGTAGGGGGTGTGGGGCAGCGGAGGGAGCTTGACCCTCTAGAAAAAAAAATCTCTTATTTGTTGTTCTCTTGTCTTTCAACTTTTTAAAATATTGATCATATGCTCTCAACCATATGAGGTTCAACATTTTAAAAAAGTTTATAATGTGAACCATATCTGTATATATAGGTTCACTATTGAAACCTTAAAACTGCATATGTTGACCAGTCATATGGCCAACCCAAAATCTTGAATCTGGAATGGTGAAAATGTGGCCAGATTGAAATTGAATATTGAAATTGAATACATCAACACCCATAGTTAAATGTATTTGACATAGCAGGAGGTGATGTCAATCGCCCATGCTATGCAGCTTGCTATACCATGACATTCCATAAGCAACGATACATGTATTTTATTATTTTGGATGGGCAAATCTCCTGCACCCCCAAAACCCCCAGCAAATTATATATACCAGCTCCGAGATTGCACTACATTGAGGAAATGGGTTAATTTTCTGTTCCTCACTAAACTGTGATCTCCATTCACAATGCCAAACTCAGATAATTGAACTACACTACCCATTCGCTGTAGTGTAGTGGATTTTTTTTGTTTTTTGAGTCGGCATTCTGCCCATTGGAAAACTGCCATTTGATCACATGCCAATCAACAACAATCACTTCGAAGATTGAATAGTAAACCATATATATATATATATATATATATATATATATATATATATATATATATATATATATGTGTGTGTGCATGTCTGCATTCTCATAATATAAATATATATCTATAGTGTCTGAAACAGAAGAAAAACAAGATGCTAAATACAAAAGCTAATCTGATTTTATTTCACCTTCAGAATCTGCGTACTTTAATGCATCTACTTTCAACATGCCATCGATTCCTGTTACTCCAATTTCATACAATGATGCTGTAAAATACCTCAGGTAATTAAGTGCCAATACATGTTACATGCTAAGGAACTTAACATTTTAATTGAAATTCATTATAGAAACTCTGAGTTCAGGGCAGTATTAATGTTTTATGCATCTTTAGTAAAGGCTAATGAAAACTGACCTGTTACTATGTCTAAGACACAATAATGCCATTGTACAATACCTCCAGTATTTATATAGCAAAGAAAATTAAAAATTATTTTAAAAAAGAACTGTATAAAATCAATGTTTTTTTTTTTTTCTTACTAATAGTACTGTGGTTGTTGATGTCATTGTTTCTTACTTTGACTCATCCTTGGATATATATTTTTATGAAATAAATGTCACCTCACTCACTTTGATTTACTGTTGGAACAGTTCTGCATTCAGTTCTTAATGCTAATCATCAGCTATTTAGCAGACTAAAATGCATGAAAAAGTTATGTATCAGAGTCAGCTCTATTTACCTCTCCAAAATAAATATATACATACAAGCATACATAAATAAATTAGGAGAAATTGCAGACAGTGCAAAATACTATGGAGTTATGGGATATGTATAATGTAAAAAAAATATGATTTCAGGTAAAAGAACAATGATTCTATCCTGCCAGGTTTTTCATTGCAGTTTTAAGTCTGAATCAGAATTCTATACCTTGTACAAGTGATTCACCACATTTAGGAGCCCATTAGTATAACACATGTGAATGTGAATTTGAGAAGTGAGTGGGGTCAGCAAGAACAACAGATGAGTTGAATACCATAGTAGAGTTTGCTTCGCCAAATTAATCATCTTCAAGGGATTTCTGGCAAGAAGAAAATCTAGCACAAATATCTACACAAAATATATCATAAACTCGTTACAACGTATAATGTTACATTGAACAAAATGTGTCTGGTGATATGTATTCTGGCTGTATTCTGAGCTGAAATTGCCCTTGTTGTTGGAAATGTGCATTCATTCTACAATAATGTCCACTCTGAGGTGCTTAGAAATATATTGTATAGATTTCTTTATGATGGAGGTTTATCTTTTGCCAGTTCTGAAGGTGATTGCTTGTTATTTGTAACATTTTATAAGCAATTGTGAAATAAACTAATTTCTTTTTCAAAATTCTTCACTGAAAATATTTACATCTCTTAGAAAAATATTATGAAATATGTTTTATAACAGCGGTACTGGATCCTGAAATGCTGTTAAATAGGTCAGCTATTTAATAAGAATACCGTATATATGCCGTCATATGCCATATTGCTGTACTTCTTCACGTAAGGAAAAGTTGACAAATTACATTTATATTAATACTGGGTGTGCTATGGAGCTAAAGTAATTTTCATGTGCTATAAAAAAATTTAATCTTTATTTTATGACTAGTAAATTAGATGGACACGTTACAAGACAGTCTTGGCACGGAAAGCTGAACATTACCTACAGAACTGGACCTGGGTTTGTAGCACCACATAACACCAGGTATGTTTTGGATTTGAAACTGTAAATAAATGAATGAATGAATGAATGAATGAATGAATGAATGAATTAATTAATTAGGTTATTTATTATTTATTTCCATTTGTTTACCAGAAAAATCTGACTAGGTTTATTGACACCCCTTTTCAGCAGAAGCTTGGGGAGAAAAGTTCCAATAGTTTTTTTATTTGTCCATAGTTAAGTTAATAGCATTACCTACATTTGCTTATGGCTCCTTTAACAAATGAGAGCAGGAGAACGTGCAATGGGACTATGATTAAGACACCTATTCTAACTCCAAATGTGAGTTACAACAAAGAGGAAACAATGAGCATCAAGATGAGAATAATTCCATGACTGAAGTGAACTAGATAACAAGAGAACAAATTCACTAATTGTTTGCAAGTGTAGCACGAAGAGTGACAGAGAAAGGTGAAGAATTCATTGGTAGTTAGCTTGATAAATAATGCAATTGGATGCACTATAGGGCTTTGTACCTCAGATCAAAACCTCCTATAAGTAAAGAGGTAAGAGAAACTGGTTGAGATAGTATGAGGAAGAAATGGACAGCAGTTGAGATTGATATGGAATTCATCCTGCTGTTATTGGTGGATAAATATCTAGACTGGAAGAGTTTGGAAAAGTAGAGCTGGAACAAATTGTGACAGATAGGTTAGAGTTAGATGGGGCTTCACTTGAAAGAGATGAGTAAAACATACATTGTTGGAGGAGAGTGTGTTTTTAATTGATATTTAAATAGTCTGTGCTTAGTTAATTCATGGAGAACTAGTAGGGACAGAGTTCCTCTGTTTGACCACACTATATGAGTAGAAGGCTTTGCCACATGAGTTGTTTTAAGAGGAAATGTTGGTCAGGAAATTTTCATAGGAACAAAGAGACCTAGCTGGTGAACATCAACATGAGTGGCTTGAGTGTAGGATATGCATCAGGAGAATAAAGAACTTTATGTGCTTGTTTCAAGTGATGAGTATGGGCAGAAGAGTTAGTAGCAAATCCAGCAATTTTATTGCATGTTTACTGTAGTTTTGAGTGCTAAAATGAGTGCAGTTTAATTAGAACAGATGCTGCTTATGAGAAAGTTGGGAGTGAGTAGGATGGTATTTTCAGAAAAGTATTTTCTTTGCCCTTTATTGCTTGCCCATTTTTTGGTATTTTTTGGACATTTCCAGAATATGAATATCAGATTTCAGTTTATCATCTGTCATTATTTGTAATATTTTGGTTTGGGAGACTACATCTATTGCAGTGCCATTTGATGATTTGAGATTACAATATATGTAATATTTGTACCAAAGCTGTACATTTCAGTATGTTACTGTTGTGCCATAGGAAGATGATCTCCATCCATCCATCCATGTTCATAACCTCTTGTTTTAATAGTAGCCATGATAGCAAGTTGAGCTGCATAGACCAGATTTCACATGCCCAAAACAAATGTCTCCAGCTCATTCTGGAGGATCTCCAGAGGTCCCATGCAAATTAAGAGATATAATTCTTCTAACATGTCATGCGTCTACCCTGGAGTGTCTTCCCTTTGGGCCTATGTTGTTAAATCTCCCATGGGTGACACCCATGTGGTAGTCTCATGAGGTGTCCAAGCTGCTTCAACTGACTCTGAACTTGTGGGCTTTTCATTCTCTCATGAAGTGTGAGACAGGCTTCCCTGTATGGGAATACCTATTCTGTGCCTATACCCAAGATCTCTTTCTTTCACTCACCACACAAAACTTATGACCATTGGTGTGATTAAGACATAGACTAGTTGGCCTGGCAGCTCAGAGACTGGGCATGTGTTTGTGCCACTGTTTTACTTAAGTTTGGGATCAGATTTGGGAAGGTGGTAGAGTTAGCAAGGGAGATATTAAGAGACCAAAGACCAGCTCACCCATCCCTGGGGAGGATGTGGGAAACTTGTGACCTTGATAGAGAACAGAAGCCTGTAGGGCTGTTCCTTCAAGGGTAGATGATGATGTCATGATATAATTGTACTAGCTACTCCCACCGCTATGGAGTTTGGCCTGCTGCCAATTTATGAAGGCTCTCAATTCCATATCCACAACTACCCTTTGGATTCCTTGATTCCATGAGCTCTGTAGATTGAGCACTGTGAAGTCAACTTTCTGTGAAATCAGGAAGTTGACCCAGCAAAAGTCTATGATCAGGGGTGCCTGACAAAGACATATGGAGCACTTGTGATTGTTTGGATAAGAAATCCAAGGAATAGACTTGAAGGATAGTGGAGTGCAGCAGGGAAAATCGGGAAACTGAAACAAATGAAGATAGTGACATAGAATGACCAATGGACTGATAGCTTCCCACTGTGAGTTGGTGCAGTACAACACTGGCAGTATTCTTGCTACTGCACCCATTCAGTGGTGAATCCTATGATTCCCTCTACTTTCACTTGTGTAAAAGATCCCAAGTCACTTAAATTGCCTTATCTGAGGTATCTGTTAGCAGTCATCTGCAGACAACAACCGACTTTTTTTGGGAAAGAATCATAATTTCAGATTTGGAGGTGCCAATTTTCATGCCATCTGATTCACAATAGTTTTAATAATGTAACTGCTTTTGTAGTTAGGAATTCTGAACTGCATGTTCAAACACAATGGCTCAGAAACAAACAGCACACTGCTTTAAGCAAAATTGTGTGATGATTGGTGGCATTCAGGGTAGGACTGATTCAAAGACACAGGCACATCCATTACACAAGAAGGTAAAATTGTGAGGTTGACATCATATGCTAATGACAGTGTAATGATATGGAAATGAGTCCCATTTTGCATTCAGTTGAGGATAATCAATATGGCAGAGCATTTCAGAAAAGTATAAAAACTGCTCAATCAAGCATAGACACAAATGAGTTTGTAGACTGAGATTTCTTGGTGAACAAGGAGAGATACTGTGCTATGATGCTAGGTACTGGAGCTGTTTTAGCCAAAAATCATATGTTACAGGCTGTTTTAACAACCAATGTCTGTGACAGAGCAAATCGTTATCCTCCAGGTACCAGAAGGATCCACCAGCCCTAAGATACCATAACCTGAATGACATACACATAGTAGACTGCTATAATTTGGTCAGACACCATAAGGCAGCCAGAACACATGCTGTCATCCCACGGAATCTCATGGGGTATAAGGAATACCAATGCATGTGGACACTAAGGTATAGGTAGCTTTCCAGTGACCATCAGGGGACATGGTGGAAGTATCTGGGGCATCTTATTGATGTGGTACTGCAGCATGTGGAGGAGCATATGTGGTTCCCAAGGAGCAAAGAGAACAGAAACAATACTATGCAGTTATTCTATCATAACAATGCACCTACATTACTATCAAGGCCCCATGTGGTCCACACAAGCAATGGTGAATCAGCCAGAAGAGGTTTCACTCTACTTACTGCCAGGTGGTATGCAATGCACAGTATATCATATACTCTGTGACTCTGCTCCATCCTGGTAGGTCTCACAGTTTCTACATCTTACATGTTTGACATATAACAGCAATTTGTACAGGTGACAGGGATATCTTACTGATGTTGAATATGCCCCAGAGTCATGACTTATGACATCCATATAAAACCCACAGACAATGGCTGAAATGACATACAACTCCACTGTTGCAGACCCAAAACACCATCAAGCAGGTGCTCAGAATGAGGAAGGCCCACTTCTGCTGTCTTGACTCCTCTGATGCTGCTCCTCAATATGTTCTGGACACCTGCAGCAACATATTTTCTTTTTTTCTAATTTTTCATTTGTTTTTAAAACAATAAATAAACAAAACCATTAAAAACAATTATTTACATAGGTCTACAGCTGATCAGTACATCAAAGTTATACATGTCAACAACAACAATTAATATTTTGCAAGCAAGTCTTTACTTTTAAGCAAAGATTGTGTAATATTAGAAATTGTCATCTTTATAGTATACATTTCACTACTGCAAACACTTTTTGCCATACTAATAAATTCAGCACTAGAGGAGGTAACTTTACTTTTACAATTTTAGTAATTACTTTTCTGGCTATAGCAAGAATAGACCAAAGAAGAGACACTTGGGTTTTGGAATTATCTCAAGAATCAGAGCATTACATAAAACTAAAGATTTTGAAATATTACATCTATTGACCATAGAGCTTGAATGAAGTTATTATTTTTTTTCCAAAAAGGGGAGATGATGTCACATTCATATACCATATGTGTCCAATCAGCTATAATTTCAGAATCATGTCTCCAGCATTTAATTTAATTTGATTTATACATAATTGTAATTTTGTTAGGAGTGACAAAAGCTCTATGTTAGGATTTCCAAGTGAAAATTTTCTAATATAATGAAAATGTTGTTTTAACTGTAGATTTTAATATTATTTTCTTGTATGCTTCAGAGCAGCCTTCATTATTAATTTCTGAGGAGTAGTTCCAATAGGAACTGTACAAATATGAAGAATTAAGAATTTTATAAATTTGTGACAAATATGATTTAGTTTTCATTGCATTATTATTGGTTGTTGTTGTTCTTCTTTCGGCTTTTCCCGGTTAGGGGTCGCTGCAGCAGAACTCCGGTCCGCTAATGATAGGCAGTAGATTTTTATGGTGCCGAGGTGCCAGCCTGATGCCCAACCTTCAACAAAGGCCCCCCCCTTTCACGCATTTCTTTCGAACACCACTCAACCACAGGGAGGACATGCAGTCTTTATTTATTTAATTCCAATAATTTGGGGAATAATTTCTTATCTAGGTTAAAATATCTTATTAATCTTTGTGTTCACAAAGTTGCTAAATATTTGTAAAATTAAATACCAAAAAAAAAAAAAAAAAAAAAAACCACACCAAACAGGCACGAGGTAGACTGTTGTTTCAGCAGTCAGTCTACCTTGTGACTGTTTGGTGTTTTTTTTTTTGGCATTTTGTTTTTTCATTACACCTTGCCTGGCCATTTCTGTTTTTTTTTAATTGGTCAAGTGGTATTTATAAAATTAACCATTTTTCAGAATCTTGATTGTATTTGGACCTTAAATTTTCAACAGTATATACATTAATACTATTTAAGAATTGATGCCAAAAATTAAGTTATTTTGTTGTTTCAATACTAGCATTTTGTTGAAGTTATGAATTTCTTAGCAGTCATTTGTATATGCAAATGGAAACATAGAAAATATTAAGCCTTTAATACAATTGAGTAGAATATGTGAACTTTTGGAAAGAGGAAATTATGCTATTTAAATTGGGAATTTGAGAAGAGGGTATAATTCCATTTATGCAAAAATATTTTAATAACCAGAAAAATCTATTAGGGAGTATTTGTTTATGACTGGTTGTGATATATTTATTATTTACTAATAATATTTTTTGATGATTTTGTTTACATTGTGAATCATAAGATGAATTTATCCACAATGCTCTAACTTTTACAATTGTTGAAGTAACATACAATTGAATATAAGGGAATCCTATTCCACCATTATCCTAACCATTTCTGTGCAAATCAGAGGAAACTCTTGGTTTATTAGGATGCCAAAAAATTAAGTACAATATTATTTATCTTCTTCGTCATTTTTTTGGTAGAGATAGTGTTAAAAATTGCAAGACAAACAATATTTTAGGGAGAATTACCATCTTAATAAATATTAATTGTTCTTCCATGGTAAAGAAGAATTTGTTCCAATTTGTGATTAAACTTAAAATTTTATCAACACGTTGGAAGTTTGTCTACCACCAGCTTCCACCACATGCAGTCATGAAAAGCCCAGTTGCTTTTATCTGTGTAACTTTTCTAAGCACTTCCTTTCTTTGGTTATCATGTCTAGGCCTGAAATGTGGACACTGAGCTATCATCAGATGGCAAACATATTAGATAAGCAACACCTGCTGATGTGTGCACACATCCAAGTAACATCTGTGCTGCCAATAGCTGCATCTCCACCCTAGCACAATATCACAGGATAGGTCCTTCTAGTGTCCAAATAGGACAGCATGGAGATGGACCATGTAGTGGCATGCATCCTGGCAGCAGTCTATGTATACCTTTCCCAGTAAAGCATGACCATTGCATGCTTCACATAGGTACACTGGCCCATTATCAGTTAACATATACATTACAATACTGCGAGTGAGGGATCTTAATGGAGAAATGATAAAATCAGCAAGCAAAGCAGAATAGAATTGCTAGAACTGAATTCATCCTCAAGTCTTGGTGAGTAACTTCATGAGAAGGACCCTGTTTTTTTTACAAAGTCTCACCTAGGTGACACAGATATATAGATTATATTTTATATAGCATATATGATGGACAGAAATAGGTTAAAAATAAAAAAGACAGCTGGATGTACACGTCCCAGGATAAAAATGTGCTCAATCCTGGGAGGTGAACTAGTGCCAGGATTGGAAAGAATGACAGTGTTGAATCCTCAAGACATGGTAATATTATTATATTGGAGTTAGGCCAGACTCAGGGGGAGGATGGCCCTCTGTTGTAGAAGAAAGTAATATCCCCAAAAAACACAAAAACTGATTGTCCAGAAAAGAGCCATAAACATGATGGAGCAGACTGTTGAGGATAAGAAAGAAATCATGTATTGTTACTATTATGCAAGAAGCCTAGAATTTCTGGACAGAAGATATACAAAAAGATTAAGAGAGAAATTAGAGGAAAGAAAAACACTTTCACAAGAAAAACTGTTAAAAGCTTCAAATGCAAATTTGTGTTTTGTGTGGAGTCTGCATGTCCTCCCTGCGGTTGAGTGTCTTTAAAAATACATGCAGGTAGGTGCGTGCATGTGTGAGTGTGCCTTCTTTGAAGGCTGGGTGCCAGGCTGGCAACTTGACACCATAAAAATTCACTGCCAATCATTAACGGACCAGAGTTCCACTGTGGTGACCCCTAACCGGGAAGAGCCGAAAGACAATTTTAATATAAGAGATTCATGAAAAACATTATATAGACCAAGAAATCTTGGGCTGTTTGGAAGAAGTGATTGAGGAAGTGTGAAAATACAAAGAACAAAATCTAGAGATTTTTGAAAGGTATAAAAAAGAAATATGGACATGGGAAAGAAACAGAGATGTGATATGGTGCAATATTTATGCAAAAGAGAAAGCAAAATGAATCAATACAAAAAGAGCAGCACCAAAGATATTTGAAGAGAAATACAGGGAAAGACATCCAGATTTGGAAAATTTTACAATGCAAAAAAAAAAAAAATGTAAGAAAACAAAGAGGGAAAGAAAGGATAATTAATAATGGAGAAGTTAAAGAAATAGAAAATGAGGTTATAGATTTCCTGTGAAGTGAAGGATTTATTGTAGAAACTCTAATAACACCACAGCTGGATAGAATAATGAATCCCCAAAGTAAGAAGAAACCAGTGGAGCAGGAAATATCTGATCAGTTGCCGTACAAAGATACTTTGGAGCTTTCAGCTATAAACCAGTATAAAAGTTCAGTTGTGGTTGTACAGCAAGGCAGCAAGGGAAAGAACAGGAAACTGCGGCAACTCTGATGCAGTCAATGTTGTGGAGTGATAAGACTGTGAGTTCCCATATGAAAGAGAAATGGATGATACAGGATGAAACTGAGGAGAATATGACACAGGAAGATGCTCTGGAACTTTCTGTAGAATGCCCATGGGAAATCCAGAACAAAGAATGTGCCTTCAGTTTAGAAGACAATGATCTAATGGAAGCGTTGCTTGATTTAATAGAGATGGATGCGCATATTAAGATCAATAAAAGAAACAGATTACAGAAAGTCAATAAGACCCAAAATATTACAAGTTTGATAAAACAAATGAACACAGTAATTAGGACTGTTCATAGAAACTCATGAGATATAACTGAAGTAAATAGGATATATTGCTGTGCAGCCAAATTAATAACAGATAAAGTCTACAACAAAAACACAGGGCAATAAGGGAAAGGAAGGGGAGAAATCAAATTTCATCATGGAGGTATTGAACAGAGAAAACTATAAAGCAATTACGACAAGAAGTATCACTGTTGGAACACTACAGAAGAGGGAACAGATCAGCAAAAATACTCAGAAAGATAGACGTGATAAAAGCAATGCACAGTATCAAAACAAATCAGGATTTATTGTATACTATTGCAAATAATAAACTAAAGATATCAGCATTAGCAGAAAAACTTAGAAGATATGGAGATAAATATAAAGGAAGCGAACAAAATGAGCAATTTATTGATGACCCAAAAATGTTTTATAGAGAATTGGGAAACAAGGCAAAAGGAATTTAAACACCACCAAAAAAAGAAGAAATAGATACATTTTGGAGAAAAATCTATGAAGATTTTGTAGAACATAAGAAAGATGCAAAATGGATACCAAAAGAAATAATAAGTTCAGATGTTCAGGATAAGAAATGGGATGAAGTAATGGCCAGAGAAATTGAAACAAAATTAACAAAAAGCTCCTAACTGGAAAATCCCAGGCCCAGCTGTACTACCTAAGTTCTGGCTAAAAGTATTAACATATTATTTATTTATTTATTTGCTTTTGTTAACCAGGAAAGTCCACTGGGCTGAAATGAGCCCATTTTCAGTGGAGGCCCGGGGAGAAAAGCTCCAAAAAATGTACATAATTAAGAGATTATTTAGAGAGTTAATAACAGCATTTAACAATATACAATAGAAGTGACACAGGCAATGTATAGCAACATTTTGTGGAAGATATGGATATATTCACTTGAAGATTTAGCCATGAGTAAGAACTATTTATATGCATAGCCCGAACAGACACCAGCCTGCTTAACAGCAGGAAAAACAATACTTCTTAAGATTGAACCTGCAAGCTGTTATAAAAACTATAGACCAATAACTTGCCTTCCAACGATATATGAACTATATATATTGGAACTTATACTGACAGAGTTTAAATTCATTTAGAGGAAAACTCAATCATGGCAATAGAGCAAAAGGGTAACAGAAGAAAGTCATTTGGAACATAGGATCATTTGTTGTCAAATAAAGTCATTGTGGAGAACTCTAAAAAGGGTAAGAATCTAAGTATGGTATGGATAGACTACAAAAAAACAAACATTTGATCTGCAGTTGTAGCACTACATACATATCTGCTGACCTCACAATATCCAAATATAGGGAAAGTATTGAAACATGAAGAGAATAAGTCTAAGATGACTTCCATGTTTAGTTTAACAGAAGCAAATTGGTATCATGCAGGAATGGAAATCAAACCAGAAGTAGATAAAAATTAGGCAGCAGCTGAATGTGCCAAAAAACAAAATAAACAATATAATGTGAATGATCAGATGAGATGGAAAGAAATCTGGAAAATGCATAAATATAGTTGCAAGTACAGAAAACTCTTGGAACAACCTCATCAATCAGGACTGAATGCAGGAATGATTAAAGAGACGTGACTTTAAACTAAAAGGCGAAATGTTAATATTGGCAGTGCAGGGTGGTAGAGTACATACATGTTGATTTGCAAAGTCCATTGAACATGTGGGAGAAACAGACACATGCAGGTTTTGTAAAACAGAAATGGAAACAGTTGCTTATCTTGTTGCTGGGTATGATACACTAATGTAGACCACAGTAGACCAATAACCAACAGAGAAACACCAATCCTCTGTACAAAAAGCAGCTGAAAAAGTCCCACTAAAAACTTTAATGAAAAAACAGGATTGAGATCTTTTTAGTAGGACTTTTTCTGCTGCTTTTTGTTCAGAGGATTGGTGTTTCTATAATACACTAATGGAAGAAAGACTGTGTACTGTAAGGCATAATAATATGGCAAAACTGTTGTATTGGGGATTGTGCAAACATTATAATATTGAAGTAGATGAGAAGTATTGGAAACACGAGCCACAAAGCATTACAGAAAATAATGAAGTTTATATCACATGGGTTTACCCATTACCAACGGTTCAAAAAATAGATGCAAGAAAAACAGATATAGTAGTCCAGGAAAAGACAGCACTGATCATTGAAATTGCTATACCCAGTGACTACAGTGTCTTATGTACAGAGAAACACAAAGTTATAAAATACCAGGATTTACATGAAGAAACAAGGGCTATGTGGAAGAAGGATACCCAGACTGTTCCAATAGTAGTAGGAGCAATGGGTCTTATAAAAAAAAATTTAAATCCTACTTAGATATGTTACTGATGCATGTAACTATGTATGCATTGCTGGGCACATTACAGGTGCTGTGAAGAGCACTTCTGACTGACATCAAAGATTGAAACAGTACTAATTTCATGAACTTTAATCATACTTTGACTTAGGAATGGAGTCTATTCCTGTCATGGTATTACAAGCCCAAAAGACTTGGAGAAATTAAAACAGGTGACTATATTGAAATAGTGTAGCTAAATTATAAAACCACATCCCACTAACACTGAATCCTTTCTGATTGCAAATGTATTTAAAACACAAATAAAACTTCACCTATCAAATGAATGGATCTGTCCCTGTATATCTCCTGGATAAATGCCGCTGTTGTCTTCAGCTTGCCGTATCATCACACAATTTTTCTTCATTCAGAATCCTATGCCCCATAACTTGTATTCACCAATACCTGAATAGTTTTACTAGCAACTCCCAGCCATATACTCAGTTTTCTGATCCCCACTTCTATACTTCTAAAGTAACTTTTATAATTATCTATGAACCTGCTTTATACACCGCCTCTTAATTACAGTATTAACATTTTATGCCCTGCCTAGTTCCCTCCCTTACCTCAATTTATTTGAATTTCTAAGCACCAATCACATGATCTATGACAAACCCACTAATACATCTTTTTAAATGCTCAGTGTTCGACATATACTACTGTCAGTATAAGTACCTGTTATACCATAATAGTTTGTCTTTATTTCATATGAATGTAATCTCAATAGTAAATTCATGTATAATTGTTAATGTATATTACTTAATGTCTGCTCATGTATATTATTGAATGTCTGTTTAAAAATATTTGTAATATTTTGGAGATTTTCTCTCTGGACCTCCAGTAAAAAGTTTTTTTTACTAAACCCAGTCAAACAAACCTGGTAAACAAAAGCAAAATAAGGAAAGAAAACTAAAACATATGTTCTGGTCTCAGTTATGTTCCATATTCTGTGCAAATACACTGATAGTATAAACTGTGACACAGTCCACTTTGAAGTGCTGACTAACAGAGGTCTTGGTGTAGCACAAACAGCCCCACAGCCATTACCTAAGTGGGCTAATGCTGCCCAAACCTCAGGTACTCATCACTGCAACTCACTGTGTCTTCAACACAGCTGTCTGTAGGTGGCTATGTAGCCACTCCTAAAAATATAAACTTTTAGGCAGTCAATCTCCATGCTTTTATGTTGCCTGGGTCCCCTGACCCAATCACAAGTATAATACTTTTGTAATCTGTAAAGTACTGTGGTAAATTACTGCAGACCCCAATCCCACAACTTCTTCTATCGACACCTCCTGTCAGTAGGTAGATGAGGAGCAACCTCCCTACAGCAACAACAAATCTGTAGCAATGTTAAGCACTTATTTTCCCAACATTTTAGTCTCCCATGTAGGCTTGTCACAGCAACTGTAGCTTTGTTCTTCCTGTCTCAAGCAAATGCTGCTATATTCACAACTATTTGTATGTTTTACAGCAAATTTCTCCAGGCGTTTCTGCAGTTACCTCCTACTGTACTTCTAGGCGTCAAATATTGCCTGTTCATATTTGCATTAATATTTCCAAAACCATGCTACATACATGGTATCAGAATAGTTTATCTTGAAGCATGCATGATGGCAAACACAACTGTATTGATATATGACCTCTGTCAATTAGTATTTGGTAGAACTGTAAGGTGATAACTTCATTTTTTCAAGGCTGAAGCCACACCCACTGGGAGTTACAGGTGCACACTTAAAAGAACTCTACTGGAGGGAATGAGTTAAGGAAAGAACTTCAGTGTTACTCTTCTTCCTCCATCCTTTCTGCAGACTCTGACCAGGAATACATTTGAAGGAAATAACTGCATTAAGCCAGGAGTCTGGGGACTGCTAGGCCACCAGACACTATGAGGGTCTTAGATGCACTAAGGTGTATTTTAGAACTTGTTTCCGAATCTTTTGATCCAATGATGGCTTGAACAAAAATCATGATTAAGTAAAGAACTTTTACAGTGTTATTCTTCAACTTTGCTTTTTCCTGTATCCTTCTAACTGACCAAGAATATACTTGGAGGAAATAATTGCATTAGATTGGGGGTCTGGAGGGTGCTAGGGCACCAGAAGCCATGAGGATTCTAAATGATGATGCAAATTCTTATGTATATTTTTTCCAATCTTTTGATTCAGTGATGGCCTCTACAACAATCATGACTACGGAAAGATATTTAGTTTCAGCATTCAACTTTATAACTGTTGAGGAAATAGCTGAATTAAGTTGAGGGGGTCTGGATGCTGCCAGGTGCCCTGACGCCATAGGGTTAGACATGCCCTGGGGTACATTTTAAAGCTTTTTCCCCCAACCTTTTAATCCAGTGACGGCATGAACAAAAATCAGAGTTCAAGAAAGAAATTCAGTCTTCCTCTTCAACATTGCTTTTTCCTGCATCCTTTCAATGCACCCTAATATTGGCCAAGACAGGACTGTAACAAATGTGCTATAAATCGTCACAGATGCATAGAAACCATGGGGTTATAGATGTTCTGAGGTACATGTTAGAGTTTTCCAACATTTTGATCCAGTGATGATCTAAACAAAAGGTCTGAACAAGGAAAGAAGTTCAGTCAGTTGTTTTCATTTCAAGGAAGAAATAAAGTTCAGTCTAATAAAATGATACTTTATAATAAACTGAAAAGACACATGCTGACGAGAATACATAAATCATATCAGGAAATAGTGTCTGCCAGCCTACACCCCCACCCCTTCTAAAAAAAAGCTAATCACCTTCTATATATCAATCTGGTGTTAGACTGTGATGAAGGAGCAAGTGGCCACAATTATATTTCAAATGGCTACTGTCAAACGCATAATGCAATCCACCTCACCCTTACCATCAAAAGGCAGCCATGTTTTGAGTGTCATTCAGATCTCAGATTGGAATGAAACTGAAAGAACAAATAGAACACAGCAACATATTTCAACCTGTTACTTTCAGGTGTATATAAACCAAATGGATCCTTAACCCTACCCAAAAAAGACAGCCACCTGCATTTGTGTCATATGTCTGCTTGTCAGAAAAGTGGAAAATAATTATCACAGTAACATATTCCAGTTTATTGCTCCTAAATAGTACACTGCCCCAGATAAGCTATAATGATCTTTTGTGTACACCTCTGAGGTTTGTGATGAAAGATAAAAGAAATAATGACCACAACTGACCTCAGCCTCAACACAAGTCATAGTAACTTTCTGTGCACACCTCTTAAAGTTTGTGAGAAATGTTAAAGAAATATGGTCACACTGTTCAGAGCCCCTTCATGTTGTAGAGACCTTCTGTACAGATCTCTGGGGTTTCACTGTGAAGACTTAAAGAAGTAATGACCACACCATATCCAGCCCACCAAACAAGCTACGGTGATAATCTCTACACAGTTCTGAACATGTTCAGTTTTAGATTAGGTGAGGTACAGGATAGACACCACTACTAAACCTGTGTCAAAAGTATCCACTTATTTATCCTGGGATGTGGGGGCCAGCAGGTCTCGAAGATCTCTGAGGTATGGATGGTCTGCAATATATATTGTTATACATTAATTTTTGAAAGATAATGACTTGCTAACATTTTTATATTGCCAGCCAGAAGAGTTATGTATTTGTCTGTTAGTACTGTATGTGTCCACAAATAAAAATCTGTGATTATTTTGTTTCATCTCTCACACACACACACACACACACACACACACACACACACACACACACACACACACACACACACTGACACCACCTGAAAGTCGGGTATATCACAAGATACACTGATTATTTTCACCCAAATATACAAATATTGACACTGCTCCTGACCACTTTGGTATGTCTGTCACAGTACACACACACACACACACACACACACACACACACACACACACACACACACACACACACACACACACACACACACAGGCATATACACACACACACACACACACACACACACACACACACACACACACACACACACACACACACACATATACACACGCACTATGCAAGCTTACCTACATGCACATTCATTTGAGGGATGCTGATTCATCTGCATTGTCTTTAAGGTGTTGGAAGAAACCAGAACACATGTATAAATTCACACAATATTAGGAAGGCATATATACTCCACATAGAAGAAGCCACAAACTCTGGGTCAACTGTGTTCAGAGGTGAATTTTAGAGCTTTTTTTTCCTTTCCAGCCGTTTGAACAAATGATAGCTTGAACCAAAATCATGACTAAGAAATAGTTTTTTCTTCAGCCTTTTTGTGCTAAGACTGTTTTCTAATAGCTCTGGAAAAAATTAGTGAATTAAGCTAGGGATTTATGATCCACTAGGCCCCCAGAAGCCACTGGGTTCCCTCCAGTGCAGCTTTTTTGAGTGTGTACCTTTAACTCCCAGTGGGTGTGGCTTGAGCCTTTAAAAATGAAGTTATCACCTTACAGTTCCAACAAATACTCATTGAAAGAGGTCAAATATGAATACAATTGTGTTTGCCATCATGTATGCTTCACAATAAAATACTCGAATGCCTTGTATGTAGCATGGTTTTGGAATTATTAAAGCAAATACGAACAAGCAATATCTGATGCCTAGAGGTGCAGTAGGAGGTAACTGTAGAAATGTCTGGAGACGCACTCGGCTTTAATGAGTTCATTTCAGAGCCTTTTACTAACAATTTCCAATGACAGTCTGAACAAAAATACAGTCATATTTTTTTTTTCTTTGAAAGAAGGAATAAGTTGTGCCCAAAGCTTAATGTTCAAAGCTGATAATACAGTAGTTCCCTATTAATTGAAAAGATGAATACTTGTGAGGAGACATAAATCAATGTTGGAATAGTGCCTGCCCCCCAGTCCACCCACCCAAAAAAGCTTGTCTCCTTCCTTCCCACTGGTGTTAATTTGGGGTGAAACTGAAAGAAGAAATGGCTATACTCACGTATGTTAAATTGCAGCTGTCATACATATACAGTATACCTCATCACCACATTCCAAAAAAAAAAAAGTCAGCCACCTTCAATGTACACTTCCAAAGTCAGACTGGGTCTAAAATGAATGAATAAGTGCTTATAGTAACTTATTTCTACAGCATGCTTCTTTACCCCTACCCCAAAAAACAGCCACCAGAGTGTGTATGTGTGTGTGTGTGTGTGTGTGTGTGTGTGTGTGTGTGTGTGTGTGTGTGTGTGTGTGTGTGTGTGTGTGTGTGTGTGTGTGTGTGTGTGTGTGTGTGTGTGTGTGTGTGTGTATATATATATATATATATATATATATATATATATATATAGTTACACTTCAGAATCTCAAGTTACTGAAATCTTGAATTTCAGTAACCCGAGACCATGAAGACTAAAACCAGAAAAACGAAAGTGCATAAGAGCGAATTTGAATATCTCAAATCTGCACTTATGCATTTCCGGTGCATCACGTGTAGTGTTATTGTGCCTGAAATTGCGGGTGAGTGAGTGTTTGTGTGTGTTTTTGTACATTGTATGTGTGGGTAAGGGTAGGGAGGTGTATGTATGAGTGTGAGTGTTGGATTTGTTGTTGTTTGTGTATGTGTGATATGTATTTGTGTGGGAGCGGGTGGAGGATGGCGTGGTGTGAGTTTTTTTTTTTTTATGTTATGTGTGACCTTGGAGTTGGTATATATTAGTAGAGGGGTGTGGGGGTCACAGCCTCCCACATGGGGTATGTAGGGGGGCTTGTCCCCCTTCTTATCTGTAGTGTAGGGTTGTGTGGTTTGTGTGCTGTGGGTGGAATGGTGTGTGCGTTATGTGGTGTATGGTGTATGTATGTTTGTGATTGTGTGATTCGGGATTGTGGGTTTAGGTTTTATGAATGGTTCAACTTTATAGTCTCGGGTTACTGAAATTCGGAATTTCAGTAATTCGAGAAATATATATATATTTTTTTAAATATCTGGGTCTCCTTTTAAATCCTGTATTACCATTTGATTGAACAACACAAGATTGTGACAAAAAACCTGAAAGTTTTAGTACATTGAAAATTTAAAAGATCGAGTACCAAAATATTGAAAAATGTAAAATGAACGTTACATTCCTACCCTAAACCAAGAAACATCTCACAAAAACTAAACACCTTTCAAACTTAAATCACAGTTACTTTTGTTTTCTACTACACTGTATATTTAAACAAACATACCAACATTAAGAAAACGTACTTGGCTTTTTATCACTATAGTACTTCCCAGCATGCTCTGAGCAACATAGTAAAAGCATATAACATAAAATAAAACAGATACATAATAATTTATTCTTTAGTTTTTGCCTGGGGGGGGGGAACCACCCTGCACCCCCCCACCCACCAAAATTAAATACACCAACTCTGAGATTGAACTACATTGATATACAGGGTAAATTAGGAATAGGCAATGAATATTCATGCTGCCATCAGCATGAAAATTAATTTACTTTCAATAATCAGTAAATGGTGGGCAAGGTTTAGGCAAGACTTGCTACTATGAATCCTGCCAGTCAGTACACTAATACAAAGCTGAATATGTTAAAAAGAAAAACAGACTTTCAACCCAGTAAAAAAAAACATTAATGTTACACATTTAAAAGTATAGTAATAGCTTTCACTCATGGTTCTTTTAACTTTTAACAATTATTACAGATGAACTAACAACACTCCCTTTACTTTTCTCTAAATGATTTTATTTCCAATACCAATATTTGTCCTATTGTATGCTCCATTTCAAACCATAAATATACCCTTTAATAATTAGTACTTGCTTACTTTCATAAAAATTATATCATCATAGACGTCTGAAATGAACCCAAGACATTCTAAAGTAATGTCCACCATACTGACGTACATGCAAACTCTTAAAGTAATATCACACTACTAAAATACTTGCCATTAAACCATTACATTCATAGGTTCATAGATTCATAGGTGTGTACTAGGCTAATGGCCCTGGAGCCTTTACAAGCCTAGCCCATAGAAGTGCCCTGGCATTGTGCCGCCCGACGTTAGTTTCCAGTGCCTCTATCAAGTAGAGCCACTGGAGTGATCCCCAAGGTGAACTTTCTATTACCCATTCACTCATCAGGATTTCTCTTGAAGAGGGACAGTGAGGTGCTTTGCTTGACATGTATGAGAAGTCTATTCCAGAGCTTGGGCAGTCTCTGGGTTATGAACCTGTCCCTCCAGCATGTTCTGTTGATTGTGGTAATGAGGTTGAGGTCTCTGAAGGATGTGGTGCAGAGGGAGTGGGATTTCTTTAGATGTAGCATTTGTAACAGAGCTGGGTCAAACATGGCTTTGTAATTCAGGCAAAGATCTCCTCTAAGTAGGTGATATGAGACAGAAAATAGCTGGAGTCTTTTGAGAGTGTCCATGTAGGACATGTGTTTAATGCCTAGAATCCTCTTCGTGAGGTACTTCTGTGGCCTCTCCAGCTGTTGCATGTGTCTAGTGAGGTACATGCCAAATGGGGCATTATACTCAATGATTGGTCTAATGAGGGAAGAGTAGAGGGAGATGATGACCTCTTTCTTCCTGGATGCAAAACCCTTGGTAATGAGATGTGCCACATAGAAGGACTTTCAGACCACAGTGGCAATGTGATGGTCGAAAGAGAGATTGCTGTCAACCTCCGTCACCAGATCTCTTATAATGCCTTCAGTGTTCAGTGGGCTCCCATCAATGTAGTAATTAGTGGGAACCGAGTTTTTACCAAAGGGGATGATGACACATTTTTTGGCATTAAGCTTAAGTCCTTGGTTTCGACACCAGTCATTGGTCTCAGTGAAGCCTTTCTGTAGGATGTCTGAATCACTTGGGGAGTTAATAATGGTTCCCAGCTTGCAGTCATCTGCGAACTTGGTCAGCCAGAGTCCCTTTGTGTTGGCCTGGACTTTTGAGATGTAGATGACGAACAGGAGAGGACCCAGGACCAATCCCTGTGGGACTCCACTCATAACTGGCCGGCAGTCTGACTTGGAGTCTACTGCTTTTACACTGTGTGTTCTATCTGTGAGCCAATTCGCAACCCACCTAGTGATATAGGGGTTGATGCCTAGTTTAATGAGTTTATTAATAATTCCCGAGTGAAGAATGGTATCAAAGACCTTGGCCAGATTGAGGTAGGCTGTATGCACTGCCTTACCTTCATCCACAGCTCTGGTGACTGACTCAAAGAAGTCAACCAGGTTGAGCAGGCATGATCTCCCTTTCACAAAGCCAAATTGCATAGAGTCTAGAGTTTGGAGATTTCCTATATCTTTGTTAATCAGGTCCATGATGATGCGCTCCATAGCTTTACATATCAGACTTGTCAGGCTAATGGGGCAATAATTCCCAGGGTCTGTAGTTGCTCCCCCTTTATGGAGAGGGATGACTGTAGCAGTGCACCATTTGGTAGGGACAAAGCCTGAGGTGAGGCTATGACTGCACAGGGCATACAGATATGGTGCCAGTTCGCTTTGTAGTTCATGTAGAACACAGCCAGGGATATTACTGGGTCCCATGGAAGCTGTATTCTTGGCCTTGGACAATGCAGCTTTAACCTGTGCTGCAGTAATGCTGGGTGCCTGACATTCTGCCGGTATTGTGATTGGTCCTTGGGGGGGGGGTAAAGTTGGCACTCAATCTGTCAGCCAGTATGTTGGTAATATATGTTGGCGCAATATAGGAGGTACCATTGTGCAGCAACTCTGAGAAAATCTGGGTATTGCCATGGAGGTTCTTGATATAACTATAGAAGGCTTTGTGATTGTTTTTAGTGTCTGCTGCAATTCTGCCTTCATAGCTGGGTTTAGAGGATTTGATGAGGGATGTCAACTTTTTGTTGAGGCTAATAAGGGAGTTTTTCCAGTCTTGGGACTTCACCTTTTTCTGCAACAGTTTCTTCCTTCTGTTGTAGAGTTTATTAATGGCACGGGACCACCAGATTGCCTTCCTTTTTTTGGAGGAGAGCTTCTTGTTTCTGTTGGGTATGGCTAGTTCCATGCATTTATGTATATGTTCATACAGTGCGTGGTGTATGATTCGGCAGCCATGCAGCTATTTTCCATTGGCATGGGTGCCATGAAGTTAGTAACCTCTGTTTTTAGGAGCTCAAAGTCAGCTTTTCAAGGTGGTTACTTTTGCAAGGGGTGTGGGTGAGATGTGGATTTCCATGGTGATTAGTTTATGGTTGGATCTGACTAGGGAGGGATTGACTAGTGGTGTAGAGCAATGGTTGCCCATGTTAGAAATAACCAGGTCAAGAATGTTGCTTCCTCTAGTGGGGGTCAGAATGAGCTGGTCCAGGGCATTGGAATTGATGAATTCCAGGAAGCTTTGGGCCAGTGTATTGGTGCTTGAGTAGTTTTCCCAGTTGATGGAGGGGTAGTTGAAGTCTCCTAGTATGAGAGTGGTGGGTTGGACCTTGATAGATTCCAGGGTGCTTAGGAATGTGGAGTGAGAGTCTAGGGACATGGTTGGGGACCTATAGCAGGCTATGACCTGGATCGCCATCTTACCCAATGTTAGTTGTACCTGAAGTATCTGAGATGCATTATGCTGGGCTACTAGTCTGGAGGTGTGCATATCCTTTATGAATATGGAGACACCACCGCCTTTGGAGCTACAGTCCATGTTTTGGGGCCGAAAGGTTTGGAATGATTTATAGCCTGGTAGTGCACAGGTGTTTTCTGCTGCTTTAAACCAGGTCTCCGTTACAGCACAAATGCTGATGTTCTTCATTTTGAGGAGTGCTTTGAGGGAGTGCATCTTGAGATTTAGAGTTCTAGCGTTGAGCAGCATGACCCTCAGACTGCATTTATTTATAGCTGTTAAGGTGGTAATTTGGTCTTTGGAACACTGCCTAAAAAAGGCACTATAGGGGTGGCAAGAGCCTTAGGCAGTACCTGGAAGCCCAGGGGTGACAGATGCAGGCCATCTCTGGCAAAGGATCGAGGTCTGTCAATCATGTCATCCCAAGCAGACAGATACTGGATCCCCTTAGAATGACACCAGAAACTTAGCCAATTGTTGAAGTCAACCATTTTCTGCTTGTACTATAGTATCATTCTGGGTGATGGTAGGATGCTGTTCAGGGCTAGGGTCATACCTGCCTGGGCCACATAATCTGAGAGCTCCTCCATGTCTCTTTTCATGTAGTCCAGGGAGGTGCATCTCAGGTCATTCACACCCACATGCAATTTGATCTTTTAAGTTTTCAGGCACTATCTATCTATCTATAAATATAGGGTCTATATTAGAAGACTGAAGACGCATTCTTTCGAATGCGTCTTGGTCGAACTGAAAGGGCTGAAAATGCAAAATATCGAAGCAGCTGTTAAGTGAATTCTTTCCCTGGGAAAGAATTTGCTTGGCCGCTTTGGTACTTTGCCATTTTCGGCACTGTAGTGCGGTCTCGGAGTTGGTATATTTAAGTAGGGGGGGGTGTGGAGGGCAACGCCCCCCACTTAATGTAATGTTTGAAATTGATTTTCGTTTTTTTTTTTTTTTTGTTGGAACAGCGATTTTTTTTCCCTTGGAAAAAAATCGCTGTTCTGACACTTCGAAATTGTAAGCTTTCACTTACATTGGGTTGATCAATAACCATTTGCTTTTTTAAGCATTCGGTGATTTAATAATATATATATATATATATATATATATATATATATATATATATATATATGTATATATATATATATGTATATATATATATATATATATATATATATATATATATATATATATATATATATTTATATGTGTGTGCACATGATAGTTTATTTTGAAAAAGTGTGGAAAAACTAATTCCAGTAATGTATTCCACCCTTTTGCTCCTAGGCAGTGCAGTGCCCCTAGCAAGATATTGCAACTTTCTGTGCAAACCTCTTAAGTTTGATTATTAAGAAAGTTAAAAATATAATAATCACACTGTTTTCAGTCCCCCACACAAGTTATATCAACCTTCTGTGCACACCTCTCATTTTTAATTGTGAACAACATAAAAGAAATAATAACTGCAAACAAGCTATATTGACCTTCTATGCATTTCTAAGCACAACCAGTTTTAGACTGGGGGGGGGGGGGCGTGCAGGTTAAAAGTTTAGAATAGGGTCTCTCTCTAATATGTTTGTGTAAAAAAAAAAAAAAAAATCTCTTACAGAGCTGAGAAGTGTGGAGGATGGCTGCTAAGCCACCAGGAGGTCTGACAGTCTAGATGTTCTGTGATGCATGTTATGCCTTATTTGCTTCCAAATGTGTGTTCATCAATAATATATATATATATATATATATATATATATATATATATATGTGTGTGTGTGTGTGTGTGTGTGTGTGTGTGTGTGTGTGTGTGTGTAAGTATATATAGCATCTCTCTTTCTATACATACATATCTATCTATCTATATATATATCTATCTATATATATCTATATATATATATATATATATATATATATATATATATATTTCATCTTTATATAAAGATAGATAGAGATATGCACTGATTATATGTTTTTCAGACAAAGAGACACACTACCTCTAACTAGATAGATCTGTCTCAAAGTGCACATACACTGCACATATCTATTCATCATTTAATGCTGTCAAGTCACATCTGACTCCTATAATGACTGCAGGAACTGGCAGTGCTTTTGAAAACAAATGTGCATCACTCCCACAGAGAAAATACACCCTTGATTCCTTGCCTTCATCTTAGTCTGCTCTTCTTCCTCTTGTACTTCGATGTATTCATTTGCTTACTATTTCAGATTTCTGACTGTCCTATACACATTTTTTGGCAATAAATTAGCAGGCATTTTGATGTGCAGTCCTTATAAGGGCACATTGATGTGCATGTGAATGTGCATTGTCAGGTGAATGCTACATCCACACTGCAGAGCTCTTTGGGTTACATGAGCTGTGTCGTGCAATGCTGGTCATTATGTGAACTGTAATATTTTCACCAGTGAAGTTTCACATTAGGTTATCTGCCTCGTGAAGCTTCTCACCTAATACTTTGTTATTCAACTTTGGGAAGCATTGCTGTAGTTTGCCTGGTATTTTGTCTTTGAACGGCACTGTAGCAAATTTTTTTTTAATCCCAGGGAATATATATATATATATATATATATATATATATATATATATATATACCTAGATCTGTTATTAAAAACTTATATACTTCTTTGTAATGATATCACTTTCTCATTTATGTACTGAGCGCTTTGATACTATTTTGCAGAAGCATTGCCACACTTTAACATTTAGTAGTCTGCAGCTTATAACATTCACTCTTTATTACTAATAATGCATTGTATCAAATTAGTTCTGCAGGCTCAGTTGTAAATGCATCTTAATTAAGCCTAGAAAAAAAATGTTTTCTGTGCAAGTATTGTAATACCACTGCCTCCAAAATAAGAAAGGTGAAGTTGTCTGTAATTAGCAGGTAAGAATTAATACTCTCTTTTATTCAACTTTTGTTTCATTTCCAGGATTAGAGTGAAGATGAAGATAAAGCGTGTATAAAATGAAAACCATTTTTCCATGCTTTCTGAGTGCATGCAGAGCACTGCAAATAAGACAGCATGTTATAATATAGACTGTGTATGTCAGTAATTAGATAAAATAATTTCTCTCAATCTTTTTCACATATTCTTTAGTTTCTGACCTCTGGGACAACTGCTACATTTGAAATTTCTTAGTGGAATAACTGATTATCTTGACCATTTGCTGTTTCCTTTTAGGAAATATTAGTAATATTGTGTAGTAGTAGTCCTGAATCAGTCCACTGCATTGGAATGAATACTTTCCATGTTTTTATTATGCATGTAATATTTTCATAAGTTAAAACCAGTATTCTCCCTTTACTAATCTTTTATTTAACTGTTTTTCAGTAAAATGAAGCTTTATGTTCGCACATTCAACGAAAGAAGAATAACAAAAAATGTCATTGGATTTATTCGAGGGCAGTATGAACCAGGTATTTCAGTATCCATTTAATTTCATTCAAAGTAGTACACTCATTTTGCACAGCTATGTAACAACATTCCCCGGGATTCATGAAACTTGCGCCAGGAGCCGGAGTAGCGTCGGCGATCTAGTGCCAAATATGGCCGCCGAGCGATTCAGGTACAAGCAGTTTCCACGTGCACTACCAGTGTACACCAGAGCTGCACAGCTCCTGGCACATGTATGCTAATTACTCCATGCACAGTAGTGTAGCATGCAAATGAAGGTATATAGCGATTCATGAAGTGGTGCAGGCGTAGAATAAGCATGAAGAAATGTAAACCCAAAAAATAAAATGGTTTACATTTTGTCAAACATAAAATTGGAGCCATGAAAGTGGACCAAACATACATATTATAATGTTAATATATGCCAAAGACTAAATATATAGCCAATGGCATAAAAAAACATGCACAACATATAAAAAATAACAATTAATGTCATGGCCACGCTAACGCAAAGTAAAACCGCAGTGCATCTGTGCACAAACGGGATCACAAGGAAAATATATTAAGATGTCATAAAACTGCAATGTAACACAATTCATGATATCCCCATAATAGTCAATGATATGCATGCTACACCACAACCATGGCGCAAGGGTTGCTAAGGGTCTGTGACAGTGTTCCGTGTGGTAACTAGGAATTAGTAGTCAATGCCATGCAATTGAGTCAAGTAATACTGAATCACAAACGCCCCGCTGGCGTAAGGATGTACCACACGGTGTAGCACTACAACACCGAGGAGTGGCCTGGAGGTAAACATGACATCAAGAGAGGGGTGCGCCACCGCAGCTATAAGCACATTGGATCATTGCTAATCCGGGTTGCCTGTTGCTAAGCAAAGCCGCAGGATAGGGGTGTGGAAGTAGCCATAGCTTTGCTTAGCTGAGAGCACACAAGGTAACCAAAAGTTCATGTGAACGTGGATGAAAACGTACACGAAACCCAGTAAATGGCTGTGCGCGGCACGCACCACAGCTGAAACAGGAAGGATAAGGGAAGACAATAAGAAAATGCTGCAGCATGGTAAATGGAGTACAAATGAGTAATTAACACCTAGGAACTCACAGTGGGCCACAGACAACAGCTAACAAGGCTGCTAGCAGCTATCTGCAGAACAGGAAAGGGGAGGTGCCATACAGCAAAGAAAAGAGAACTGTCACAGCAGAACAAAGCAAACTTGCAGTAGATCAGCTACATAACACATTTTCCAACACAATCCTGGGTTGTGAAAGTACAAAACAAGAAAGCCGGCAGCTGGATGCATGCCTGTCAATGGGAGGGGAATCAGGTTGAAAATTGAAGTAAAGGGCTATAGATGAATCACGGCAGCCAAGCGTAATTCAACACCAAAGGCCCCACAATAGCAGTACCTAATGTAAATCCAATAATTAGATACCTGCAGCTGGAATAGCAAAAACACACCCAATTACACCAGCATCATCCATTGCACAATAGTATAAGGTGTGGAAGCCCCACCCACACACTTGTGTATTCCCAGACACTCTGCACCATTGGTGTATACAGACGAGGAACTTTTACTATGTACATGTTAGGGGCCGCCATAGCTTTGATTCACCAGCATGTATTGGAGACTGTTGGTGGTGTGGAGGATGATGCTGACAACCATCTCAGGCACTGGAGGAGGAGAAGAGTGTTCAGACCCAGGGTAACCTACCAGGGACTACATGATCTGGAGATAGTAGAGCATTACAGGGTAGACCGGGACATCATACAGCAACTTGTTGAGCTGTGCCAGCCACGCCTCAGAGCCAGAAGTAACAGAGGGGAACCCATCCCAGTGGACGTGAAGGTATGTTTAAGCTTGAGAATACTAGCCACAGGTACCTTCCAAAGGCCAACTGGGGATATCATGGGGATCTCACAGTCATCAGCATCCAGGGTACTCTACCAGTTCCTGGATGCTATGTTACCACATACCAATGAGGACATATACTTCCCCTGAATGCAGGAGGAGTTGGCCAGCAATATGCGTCTCTTCCACCATGTGGCAGACTACCCGGAGGTACTGGGTGCAATAGACTGCACGAAAATACACATCAAGTCACCACCTGGTGAGTAGGGTAGGCACTACATAAACTACAAGAGATACCCCTCCATCAACTGCAAGGTCATGTGCAATGCCCAGGGCATTATCATGGATGTGTGTGCTGGCAGCCATGGAAGCTATCACGACTCCCACATCTGGCATGCCTCACAGCTGTATCAGGTATTTGCCAGGGAGGACATCCCATATGGCCACCTGGTGGGGGATGCTGGCTATGCACTGGAACCGTGGATGATGACTCCCATCAGAAATGCACACATAGCCATGCAAGAATGCCATAATAAGGCACATGCAGAAACCAGAATCATCATAGAGCGCATGTTTGGGATGCTGAAATCACAATTCCGTTGCTTGGACATATCTGGTTGAGCCTTGCAGTACTCTCCAGGCACGTGTGGCTTGCCCAGTATGCCCATGCCTTGGCAAAGAGGGAACGTATAGCACACACACTGACAGTGTAGGTACTCATTGACTGACACCCTTCTCCACCTGCACACACAGCAAACATGGATGGCACATACACACATGACCACCTGTAAATTGTCATGTATAGGTGGTCTACTGTGTGCATCCTACATAGGTAACCCTCAACTATTGTACACACAACCGCCATTGGCACAAGATAAGTCAATACCTGAACAGTAAATTAAGCTATCAGCATGTGCCCATACTGTATGTAGAGGTTCATAGATACATAGGTAGGTACATGCCCAACTGCCGAGGCCACTCATAAGCATAGGCAAAAAGTGTCTGCTGTCGCCACCCCGTCAATTAACTAACTGTCCCTCTGTGGAGCAGAGCCAATTGTGGGATCCCTGGGGGTCCCTGGGGGTCCCTGGGGTGTATCCACTATTCCCTGCAGTGTTAGTGAGAGGTTTTGTATAATGTAATCAGGGATGTAGTTCCAAATAATGGGGAGTATCCCTGACAGGAATCTTCTCAGATGTTTGCATTTACATAGTATACCTTAAACACAGCTTGTATATATAGGTAGTTCTCCACAGAATAATAAACATGTGGAACACACAACTGCTGAAATGTGTGTTTATCAACCTTGCACTACTAATGCCTGCTCTGAGAGGTAATATATCACTGCCAGGATTAGAACATGCAGCCATTTACACAATCTTCACAATAACATACCACTAAGCTACCTGAGATGTACCAATGGCAGTCGTGTATACTGACAGGATAAAACACAAAAGGTAGGAATGTGTTGAAATAGGGTAAACCGGCATGTACCCAATGTAAGGTGTATGTTTTATATTTATATATATATATATATATATATATATATATATACATCATATATACATCATATATATATATATATATATATATATATAGAGAGAGAGAGAGAGAGAGATATGTCGATATATGGGGATATACATATATATATATATATGTAGATATATAGATAGGTTAACAACATCTACATAACCATGGAGGTACATATAAATGGGATACCTATCACATACCGACTGCTTTACATACCGATGCGCGTAATCCCAAGGCTTAAGGTCTGAAAGAACACAGTACCGAAACACCAGATGCGCGAGGTGTAAAATCATGATGTTAAGGGACAGTTAGTCAGTGCTTCTGGTGTTGCGGTTGAGGTAGGTTACTGTGTGTAAGTGTGTTTCTTAGGGCTGTAGTGTGTTTAAGTATGTGTTCTGGGTATGATGTGTGTTCTTATGGGACTGTAATGTGTGGGTGTGGGTTAGCTTTGTGCATCTGTTTGCATGATCTAGGAGGTAGAATATTAAAGTAGGGGGGGTGTGGGGCACAGACACCTACATGGGGGGTGTAGGGGGGCTTGGCCACCTGCTCATACATAGTGTGGGATGGTTTGTTTGGATGTGGTGGGTAGCAGTGTGCTTGTGTGTGCGTGTGTGTCTTCCATGTTCATGTTACTTTAGCGAGTTACTGTCGTTGTCGGTAATGTGGGGTATGGGAGTCTGGGCCCGGCACTGTGTGCGTCGGAACTGTGTGGTTTTGGGATTCCATAGGTATCCCGTATACAGCGGTTGAAGTGTTCACATATGTGTATAACATGGACCATAGCAATCAAACATTCCGCCACTACCAACTTTTATGAACAAAGGATATGGAGAGTATATGCCTATGTGCTATGAACATGAGCCAATGATAGTGTTACCACCTGTCCCCACTTTGGGAGGGACAGTCCCTCTTTGGGCAGTTGTGTCCTGATGAAATATATTAAACTTGGCAAATGTCCTGGGATTGTAGGACATAATTATGTCCCATATGTAATGTAATAGTTGCATACAATAGTTCTTTCTGTATCTAAAATACCTACGTTACAAGAAACAAGATAAGCAACTAAACTGCTACAAGAATAAGCTTATAATTAGGCAAGAAAGGAAAGTTCTATCCCATGTACTGACCGTGGGTTTGTGTCGGCCTGTAAATTCTGATGTGTGTCCCGAAAATTTCCCACTATGGCCATATGAAAAGGTGGCAACCCTAGCCAAAGAAGGTCAGTCACCAACACAACCACAATGACTGTAAATACCTATGACATAAATACACAGCTTTCATGTATCAACACTTTATTACATTCTGATGTATTTCCGAAGGGATTCAAGGACTAACATCACCTGCATGCTATACCACATAATAGTGCCTTAATGAATCAGCCTGCAATTACCATAGTATTAGTCCATTAAAGGATAGGTGTTCAAATAGGGAAGGAACCCTCACGCACATATTGATTATGTATAAAAGCAGTTCCTACACACCTGCATCTGCTATGCATACCCACCAACATCACCCCCACACCCAAACAAATTACAATACAAACTGTAATAACATCACAAATCATTTACTCACTGTATGACATCTGCAGAAGCCTTAGCATACCTTGTCAGAGACACACTAACATGGCCCTATGTGAAATAGTTGCTGTTATACAATGGAACAGCTGCTGATGTTACAGGGTTTGTTTGCACTAATCCCGTTTCAGAGGGTTGTGTGTACACTGGGATGTGTTAGCAATTACTGAGTAACAGCACAGTATGCTACACTTGTACACCAAATCAAGGATGTCTGGTGAGCACACTGTAAACCACATAACAGTTCATGCATAGCCATACAGCCTTGAGCTTCCCAAACATCCTTGCCAGACTTAAACATCTGCAGAAGTATCAGGTACAAACAAACCCTGCATAAGTAGCAATGTTCTGAAATATAACAGCTGTACTCACATGTAGAACAAAATCGCCTAGCCATTACACACAATCCACGGGAGTCATGAAGCTAATATATCTCTGTCTGTCTCCATATAGCTGTTGAAATATATCACAAACAACACATCCAGGCCATCTTCCTTGAAAGTAAAGCAAACGGACAATGCCCAAAAGGAGTACTCAGTTATACACCACTGTTGCCATGGTATCGGCTAATGGAGTAGCTGCACAGCTGATGTGCATCTAATTAACTACTTTGGAACACCAATTGGTGGTCAGGATACCACATGTTACCGATATTTAACTAGAAAAGGATGGGTTATCACACATTCAAACCATTCGTATATACCAGCAGAACGTTACAAAGAAGATTGAAACACAAACTGAAAAGGATTGAATCAACAGTTATCGACACCTCGGGTTACTAATAAGGTATGTAGAACAGTCAATATGTCTGTGTATTTAGTACCTTTCCTGTAGTATTTAAAGTGCACACAATTCATATAGTGGAAACAGTTATCTTGTAGTGATGTATTGTTGAGCATGGTAGTGCTTGTAGTATTTGTGTGTACTGATGTAGGTCACAAGACAAACACCGCATACACCACAAGGGATGCTATATAAGGGCTTTGAATAGAAATATTCCTCACCAGCCGCTGTCAATGGCAGGGTTGGTCTAACAAGTATGTGCTATAACAGGGGATAGTATATGTTGCTATATTGTAACGGTAGCCATATGTATGGGTGTATTACTGAGAATAACATGTCGAAGGTTGGGCCACTGTGCAATTATGATTTGCACTGTGGGATATTGTGCCAGTAACTGTGTAATGTACAGTATTGTAGGCAGATATGTATTACAAGTTACATAGCATTACTGTTATGTTAGGCAAACATTAGTTATGTCTATTGGCATTTACAATACACAATAACAGGATACATATGTCTTTTAGTCACCCGACAGATTATCAGCATGATAGCAAAGTAAAATGGAAGAGCTAGTTAACTATCCATACACATAAGACATGTAATATGTGCAAAGGTAGGTACTAGGCTGTCTTACCAATGGTATTTATAAGCCTAGCTAGAGTGTGTTGGCTTTCGCCACCCCCCGTAGGTTAGTTCCCTGTGCCTCTGAACGGCAGAGCTATTAGTTCCCTGTGCCTCTGTCCAGCAGAGCCACTGTAGTGATCCCCGGGGTACATGTCTGTCTCCCATCCACACGTCAAGGTTTCCCTTGAAGAGAGCTAGTGAGTGGCCCTACCTGATGTACATTGGAATCATGTTCCAAAGAATGGAGAGTGTCTGGGTCAGGAATCTATCCGTCCAGCACGTCCTAGTCATCGTTGTGGTTAGGTGTATATCCCTAAAGCATGTGGCTCTCAAGGGCCTCTGTTTAGGTGGAGCATATCCAGCAATATTGGGTTGGACATTGGCCTTGTATGTCAAGAAGAGATCACCTGTGAGTATGCGGTATGCAATAGAGTACAGCTGGAGTTTCTTAGGTTGGGCTGCATAGGTCATCTGTTTGAGATCAGTAATCCTCTTGGTGTGGTACTGTTGTGGTCTTCCAAGCTGTTGCAGTTGTCTTGTAAGGTATATCCCAAATGGGGTGTTGTATCCTTTAATGGGTCTAATAAGTCATGAGTAGAGAGTCACAATGGCCTCCTTTGATCTGGATGCGAACCCATTAGAGATTAGGGGGACCATGTAGAAGGATATTCTAACCACCTTGTCATTATGGGTTTCGAAGGAGAGATTTCTATCTACTGGGGTTCCCGGATCCCTTATTACCTTTTCTGTATGTAGGGGACTAGCACCTATGTGGTAGTCCATGAGTAATTAGTTATATCCAAAGGGGATGACTATGTACTATTAGGCATTCAGCTTGATGCCATGATATTGACACCAGGTATCTGTCTCAGTGCAACCCTTCCAGAGGGTGTCTGTAACAGCTGGGGAAACAATTATGTCCCCTAGTTTGCAGTCATCTGCAAACCTTTTCAGCCAAAGCCCTCCTGAGCTTGTCTGTATGTCAGAGAATTATATACTGAACATGAGGGGTCCTAGGACTGAGCCCTGCGTCCCCACAAGGGATGCTATATAAGGGCTTTGAATAGAAATATTCCTCACCTGCCACTTGTAACTGCTATACAGTCGGACCTAGGGTATGCAACTCCCACTGTGTGGGTTCTGTCCATGAGCCGCTTTGCAAACCATCACATGATGTAGGGGTTAATGTTCAGGTGGATGGGTATGTTGATAATACCAGAAGGAGGAATGGTGTTGAAAGCCTATGAGAGATCTAGGTAGGCTGTGTGTACCTCCTTACCCTCATCTAATGCCTTGGTAACTGTCTCTAAGATTCCACCAGGTTTAGGAGGCATGGTCTGCCCTTAACAATGCCAAACTGGGAGGGGTCAAAGGTTTGGCGGTACCCAATGTCTCTGACTGAGATCCATGATGTGCTCCATAGCCTTGCAGACCAGGCTAGTCAGGCCTATAGGGTAATAGGTCCCGTGGTCCATTGTGGTGCCACCTTTGTGGAGTAGGATAACTGTTGCTGTGTGCCATTCAGGGGGCACTAAGCCCGATGCGAGGCTATTATTGAACATGGTGCATAGGTGGAGAGCCAGTACATTCTGAAGTTTGTGTAAAACGCAGCCTGGGATGTTGTCCGGTCCCATGGATGCTGTGATATTGGCTTTAGAGCATGCAGCTTTGAGAGGGAGGGGGGAAAAGTAGCACTGAACCTATCTGCCAGGATGTTGCCAATATCAGTTGTTTCTGTAATGTTCGTACCTTTGTGCTGTAGCTCAGAGCAGATCTGGTTGTTGACATTGAGATATGTGACATAGCTATAGAATGCTTTATGGTTGTTTTTGGAATTAGTAGCAGTTTTGTTTTTGTAGATAGCTTTGGAGGATCTTATAAGGGATCTCACCTTCTTACTGAGGCTGACCAGGGAGCTCCTTCACTCATGGGATTGTACTCTCACTTGCAACAGTGTTTTCCTCCTGTAGTACAGTTTGTTTATGGTAGGGGACCACCAGATTGGTTTCCTTAATTACGAGTATAGCGTCTTGGTTCTGTTTGGGATAGCACAATCCATGCACTCGTGTAAGTGCTTATAGAGTGATTTGTGTAGGATTCAGCAGTTGTAACAGTATTGTCCATCTACATGGGTGTCATGACGTTCACCACATCTGTCTTAAGAAGCATGAAGTTGGCTTTGTAGACATATTATACTGTGGTTCCCTTAATGGGTGGTGGGGTGGGATGTGGATATCAACGGTGTTCAGCTCATGGTTGGATCGGACCAACGAGGAGTTGACTTCACGTGTGGAGCACCGGTCACTCATGGTTTAGTGTTTATGAATTTCAGAAAGCGTTGAGCTAATGAGTTGGTACACGAGTAGTTTTCCCAGTTAATGATGGGGTAGATTCAGTGAGACTATGTGATGAGTGTGGTGTGGTGCGAATGTTTACCTTCTCTACATGACTGTCAGGGTCAGGATTGGTTGGAGAGAGCTTTACCACCAGTTTGGCTAGATGAGTGCAACTTTCACAGGTTGTAGTGTTGAGTGTTAGGCGGAGAGGCTTGTCTGTGTACATGAGGCAATGTGTACATTGCCTCAAGATGGCCAGATTCATCAGATAGACAGGTGAGAACACTGGCAGTTGACTCTTGGACATGCCTGAATATAGAACTACTTTCCCCTAGATAAGTGAGGAAAGTGAGTACAAGAGCTATTTTACTTTAAGCAAGTGAGAAAAGTATGTACAAAACCTGTTTACCTCTAGGTAATGAGAAAGATTGAGTGCTATAGTAATTATTAGCTTACGTAATGCTTACAAGTTCTGAACAAGTTCTGAGCATGAATAAGCAATCCAGATAGGGTCTTGGATAACATAAACACATGCCCCCCCAACAGGTACACAAGCATATATCCATGTACACCACAGGGCCCCTGTCCCCACAACTATGCAGGTACAAGCTGCACTCAGGCTGCATGGGACCTGTCTACATCACAGGTTGTATCATACACATATGTGTAACAAGATGCTCACCAAGTACACATCATGTAAAACATAGCTCCATGTCATGCTGTGTACACACTGAATGGTGCACACCAACAGGTATCACAACCTACAAAGGGGGAGACACCACTGATAATGGGAAGTACTGCACTACTACCCTGCTGAGTCTGGTCTGGAAGGCCATTAACCTTAATCAAATAATTGATGTCAGCAGTACAGATGTAGATGACAGTAAGGTTGATGTCATACTGCATATCATAACCTTGCCAGGTCATAGGACATCATCACCCATACTGTGTACCACCTACACTCGGTATACTAGATGTACAGTCCTATGTCACAGGAGTGTTTTGCAACGGGACTGCTGGCAGAACCAACACTACAGAAGGTGTCTGAATAATACATGCTCATCACACCAGTGGTAGCTACAGTATGTCAGGGTTAATGAATTTTATTCCCCCTCATTGTAGTCCATACCTCACAGACAAACAGAAGGCATCTGCCTATTGAAGTATGCGAATGACTATGACCTAGGAGCAATAGCCGACTCAGGAGTGTTGTGGACAACATACAGAAGGGGCTTTGTGGGTGAGGTGTGTGTGACATATGGCTACAATCTAACAGCTACAGATTGCATTGTCACCCCTATGTTAATAACCCTGTACCCATGAACTACCACCTAGGCAGCGGTCAACATAATGGACACTTGTGTGTAAGGGATGCAGCTGGGCAGTTGTCTTTCCTGTGATAGCTACGTCACCACACCTGTCAAGTAGTCATATGTGGCAACCCTAATAATGACAGGGTGCCATCCATGAATTTAGAGATCACTGTCCAGCCATACACAACACTCAAGTGACCCATATCAGATCACATTTTTCCTTTAAGGGGTATTGGCCATGGGCAGATGGCCTACACCAGCCTTCCCATTCCCCATCTCCACTATGTAGCATGATGGATACCCTGAATAAATCCATGTCCAACCCAGTAATGTTGGACATGCTACACGTACACATCCTGATCTCGAACACATACTTCATGGACAACCGCCTTCCACATGCTGGACAGATCCTTGTCCCATACACTTTACATAGTCCTTCCATACTATGCATTCCTGTCCATCAAAGCTGCACATCACTCCCCTCTCAGACATGGTGTGATGACCGCATGGTAAATGTATCATTAACCCTGTGGATCAGTAATGTGGCATTGCTCCACCTGGCCCCAGAGACCCGCCTGTCAGCTACTGTCAGGTAACCTTTCATCCTAGAATCATACATGGCCCATGGCATATAGCCCACTAGTTGACTTTGACTGTACATGCTATAGTTGATATCCATCCCTGCAAATACCATCTGGCTAGCCAATGTCCCATATGTATCACATGTGCAACACAGATGATACATGGCAGGATGTTGAATTGCTGTACAGTGCCATGTAGATGTATATGGCAGAACACATACATGTGAAACCTTATGTGAGCAAGTCTGCAGGGTCACAGGTCATGTCTGTTAAGGCAGTGTAAGTCCTTATATGTGACATATACACAGCATCAAGGTCGACTGCATTAATGTGGACACATCCAGCCATGTGCTGATAGACAGGAACTCCAGTACAGGCAAACAGCCATGCCCACATCAAGACAGCATCCACATGGAGTATGAGCAATGTAATCTGGTGACACACACACATATATGGTGATAATATCCACTCACCTTTGAGTGTCACATGTGTGTGACACAAACACGTCAGTGTCATGTAGGTTTGCAAATACAACTGTTTAAATGTAATAAATGCTATACACATGTATGTTCAGCTGTAGCTCTGTATGTCTCTGTGAGTTACTGTGACCTGTTTCTATCATTATGTCTTCCAGGCATGCCACATGCAAGGCTACCCCCTTTTACCTGCTTCGAGGATGAGGCCCTCATCCCATACCTACTTGACAATCATGATATCCAGTTCAGCCATGTGCCACAGGGTGCACAGCAGTGGGATACCCTGTGGATGGAACTTCGCAGGACGGTTAATGATATGGGTGGCTACAACCACACATACCAGCAGGTGCACAGACACTGTACAGACCTCATTAGATGTGCGAAACAATGTATGAATGCAATCGCCAGGGAACAAGGTGCAACTAGTGGTGGACTACCAACCCACTCACACGTACCAAGGAGCTACTGGCCAACCTGGGGACACCTGCAGAACCACATCCACAAGCCTTAGCCGATATTGTGGAGGTGGGTGTCTCTCAACCACTGAGTCTGGAGTTGCTTGGTAAGTCAGTACTGCACCTATAACAACTATATTCCATACAGTTGCATGTGTCAATGTACAATATGTAATGTAATATCATACGCAAGGCATGTATACACATATGCCGCATACTATAGTATGCTACTCTGTGTATGCACACATGTGCATACACCATAGTATAGTCTAATGTACTGGTGTATGTGTTATGCACATTGCACCCTGTAGCCATTATACAGGCATGGATAATGCTCATACTGCTGTGTTACTCCTATGTAGGTGCCTCTGGCATTCTGCTGTGACAGCAGCCCGTTGCAGGTGAGGCTGCTATTATTTATCAGGAATCGTAATGCACAGATCTATTTGCCATGTGGCCATTTACAACATGTACACATAATGTATGGTCCTGTCACAATATACAGGTCGGACCTGTAATGCATCACAATGCCTACCCATGTGCAACACTTGCAAACTATGTGAATCATCTCACCAACATGAATCCTCACAAACTGTCATTGCCAGATGTGTGGACAGCTGTGCATACAATGGTGTTGTTCACTGTAGGGACATATAGTACAGATCAGAACTACACATGTGGGGAATACAAACAGTACTACACAGTGGGCTGGAGTATGGCCAGCCCACGGGATTCACTGGTATGGATCATAGCCCTGCTATAAATGCCACACAATGTGATATGCTATCTTGACATGTCCATGACATCTAGTAGCCTGGCTGCAACACTGCCTAGCTAACTTGAAAACATATCCTACATACCACCCTTTGTCTGCATAACCCTGTTGTCAGTGGAGCATATGACATCTATGGGTGTATGCCATATGGGACAACACAGACATGTGAAATAGATGCCCGTCACAATAATTTGGCCAACACATGTACACACATGGCTATGGAGGATGGCCAGAGACATGGAGCAACACACACAGTAGACATGATGTGCTTGTGTGTACACCCTGTTGTACAATGGTTACACATGGTCCAACTATGGCCCTTTGTGTAATGGTTATATTGTAGATGTGGAACACTAGACATCCTACAGGCCTGTGCACATCTTGTGTAGGCGTAACATCAATCCACCACATAAGATGTGTTGAACATCTTGAGAGGTCACAACATGACAGCAGTCATCTGTACAGTATCCACATCAGCCCACAGATACAGTACATTCCCCTTGCTGGTGTCGGACATCAATGTCATACTTGCTCCTCATGTGTGTGTGTGTGTGTGTGTGTGTGTGTGTGTGTGTGTGTGTGTGTGTGTGTGTGTGTGTGTGTGTGGTACACAGATGTCATGTGGGACATGGTGTACCAATGTGTTTGCCATGTCTCGCCATAGTTGCCAGGCAGCAGCAATATGGTTGCAGATGTGCAGGGGTGTTATCTGTATACCCATCAGTGACCTGTGTCACAACTTCCACATCATGGTTTAGTGTGTATACGCCTCAGTGACGTGGGTCACATTCCACAGTATATATGTATTGTATCTGAACACAGTCATGGCTATGAACTGTGTCTGTAACTCACACTTTATAGCAATAGATACGCCTCATGATTCCCTGCAATGGCCATGCACATCAGCTAAATGTGCAGTGTATCTGTAGGGCAGACAGACAACACTGCATTGGGACACCATTGCTGCACTGTATATTTGACAGGACACCATTGTGTTAAACATGTATGTATGTCATTGCACACATCAGCAGATCACATGTCATACTACATGTGATTGTCAAGGTCATATGCCACACATCAGGCATGTGTACTGTTAACCTGTGCTGGTCTACATGGTGTAATATAGGGATGTATGCTAACTACTACTATGATTGTGTAATTTGCATGCTGTCTGCTATGACACATGCATGCTGTTGTGTGCAACCCAGGGATGTATGATAACTACCACTATTATTGTCTGCACTGCATGCTGTCTGCTGTATCACATGCATGTTGCATGCCTTCTATCATATCACATGCGTGTGTGTTTGTGTGTGTGTCTGTTGTATAGATTGTAATGTACAGTTCTTGTCTGCCCTCACAGGTGATGTAGGTGAATTGCCCTCCTGCGGTACATCTGATGTTAGTGTCTCCACAGACTCTAGCAGTGATGATGGACGTATGATTGAGTCACAAGAAGAGTTGTCAGGGGCTGAAACTGTGCCATTGGTTGCCATTCCAGCTATATCCCCTCATCCCTGCACACAGATCCCATGCCTGCACATACCCCATCACCAGTGACCATAGAGGAAGGACAGTTGGTGCGTGGTAGCTTGGAACAGGAAAGTGTGGGGGCTATGGAAGGTGTGCCTGCACACCATGGTGTCAGCCAACTGACTGGTGGTGCCCCACACAGGCACATGGCCAGTGCTGCTCATAGGAGGACCTCTGGCCAACATGCTCCTGCATGACAGAGTGCAGCAGCTGGTGTCACCAGACGCATGTTTCAGGCTGTAATGGAGGCACAGGCACGTGCTGAATGGCACAACAGAGAAGATCAGAGGCTACAGAGGGCTGCTGCCCTTTCTTTAAACACCAACATCCAGGCAATTGTAAATGCTCAACAGCAGATTGCTGAAGCTTTGGATAGATGGTTGGGTGACATGGTTAGAGTCCTTGACCGTGGCATGACAATCCACGAGTGTGAGCTGTCTGTGTTGGAACATTTGGTAGGATTGAGGCGTCGGGCACATGGATGTAGGCCTGCTACATCACCTGTTACAGGTCTATGTGTATGAGCTACCTCACATGTCCGCACCCATAGTGGCAGTAGCAGCAGCAGTGCATCTGGTGCTGTGCTGTCCACACCATGACACAGCAGGCCATGTGCACGATGCCTGGGATGGTCCCAACAGGGACACGGTTCCAGTGGACAAGTGACATCAGACAGTACCCAATCTGCACCTCTGCCTGGTAGTGCCCATGCAACCCCTGGCAGGCACAGGTCACATGTCTGTGGTCTGTAAAACCTCACCTGTACAGTCTGCAGCTGTCAATAATACCCCTGTGTAGGCCAGACACATGGCAGAACAGTGTGCATACATACATGCACACACTGGAAACATATGTAGGGCACTGCAAGACACACATGCATAACATCCACACATGCCCAATTAGATCAAAGGCCCTAACCCACGCACATGATGTCATCCAATGGTGCAGCCTAGGCCTCTGGCAAACATTATCTGTGCATATGATGATGCCTGTGCCGCATCCCTGACATCCACACCATCGGTGCAGGGACATGCTCATATGGTCTGATGCACAAGGTGAACAGACTAGGAAGATAAGTGTAGTTTACAATTGTAGAGTACTGTTGACAGGCAGCAGAAATACCATGCACTACAGGTGTACAATGCATTTCGTACTGTTAACAATATGTGTCTTGTGTAACAACAGTAACTGCATGTTGGTCATGATGTTCTGCTGTCCTCCTTCAGGTCTAATTGCACATACTGGTGGATGTCAGTGTTTGCAGTTAGTGTCCCATATGTCATAGGTTCATAGGTTCATACTAGGCTATCTACCCTAGGGCATTTATAAGTCTAGCCAGAGTGTATTTGGCTTTCACCACCCATTTTAAATTAATTTTGCTATGCCCTTTTTTGAGGTTAGTATACTGTGCCTCGGTCTAACAGTGACACAGAAGTGACACCCAGGGTAAACCTATGATCTCCCATCCACTCATCAAGATTCCTCTTGAAGAGAGTCAATGAGGGACTCTGCCTAACCTGGACTGGGTTATGAATCTGTCCCTCCAGCATGTCCTATTTATTTCAGTGCTGAGGTTCAAGTCTCTCGAGCGCGTAGCTCGATGGGATTTGGATTTTCTGAGGTGCAGCATGTCCATTAATTCCAGGTTGGACATGGCTTTATATGTCAGGCACAGATCGCCTCTGAGCAGGTGGTATGCCACTGAGTAGAGCTGGAGTTTCTTTAACTAGGCAGCATATGGCATCTGTTTGAGCCCTTTGATCCTCTTGCTGAGGTACTTTTGGGGTCTTTCCAGTTGCTGCAGGTGTCTGGTAAGGTACATCCCAAAAGGGGCATTGTACTCAATTATGGGCCTGATGAGGGATGAGTAAAGAGGCACGATGACCTCCCCTGATCTAGATGTGAATCCCTTCATGATTATGTGGGCTATATAAAATGTTTTTCTAACCACTTTGGCCACATGGTTGTCAAATGAGAGATTACTATCAACTTGGGTCCCCAGGTCCCTAATTACATCTTCTGTACTTAATGGATTACCACCTATGTGGTAATTTGTGGACACTTTGTTTTTGCCAAAGGGGATGACTATACACTTTTTGGCATTTAGCTTGAGGCCATGGCTCTGGCACCAGTTGTCTGTTTCTATGAGGCCCTTTTGAAGGATGCTTGTGTCGGCTGGAGAGTCGATTATGGCACCCAGTTTGCAGTCATCTGCAAACTTGGTCAGCCACAGACCTTCCGTGTTGGCCTGTACCTCCAAGAAATATATACTGAACAAGAGAGGTCCCAGGACTGAGCCTTGTGGGATGCCACTTGTAACTGGTTTGGAGTCTGACATGGCTCCAGCAATTCTAACCTTGTGGGTTCTGTCCTTGAGCCAGTTTGCAACCCATCTAGTGACATAGGGGTTTATATTTAAGCTGGTGAGCTTATCTATAATGCCCGAGTAGGGTATTGTATCGAAGGCTTATGAGGTCCAGGTAGGCTGTGTGGACCACCTTCCCCTCGTCAATGGCCTTGGTGACTGTTTCAAAGAAATCGACCAGGTTTAAGAGGCAGGATCTGCCCTTAACAAAGCCGAACTGGGTAGGATCCAGTGTCTGTAGGTCCCCAATATCTTTATTTATGAGGTCCATGATGATCCTTTCCATAGCTTTGCAGACCAAGCTAGTCAGGCTTATGGGGCGATGGTTTCCAGGATCCATTGAGGCACCACCTTTGTGGAGAGTGACCACTGTTGCTGTACACCACTCTTTGGGTACATATCCTGTAGTAAGGCTGAGATTGAACAGTAGTTTTATGTTTGGGTTTAGCTCTTCTTGGAGTTCATGTAGGACGCAGCCCAGGACACCATCTGGTCCCATTGATGCTGTGTTTTTTGCTTTGGAGAGGGCGGCTCTTACCTGAGCATCTGAGATGTCAGGGGGGCAGAACTCTGCTGGGATAGATATTTGCCCTTTGGGTGGGGAGGGGGGAGAAGTTTGCGCTGAGCCTGTCAGCTAGGATGTTGGCAATGTCTGTACACTTGGTGTATTTTTTGTCATTTTGGACTAATTCTGAGCATATCTGGGAATTCCCACCCAGGTTCCTAACATAACTAAAGAAAGCCTTGTGATTATCCTTAGTGTCCTGTGCAATTTTTCTCTCGAAGCTGGCCTTAAGACGATTTTATGAGTGCCCGTAGTTTTTTGTTAATACTGATCAGAGATGCCTTCCCTTTTTGGGATTTTGCTCTATCATGTAGTAGCTTCCTCCTTCTATTGTATAGTTTGTTTATGGCTGGGGTCCACCAGACAGGACGTCTGCCTTTAGAGGATTGGGTCTTGGTTTTATTTGGGATTGCATGATCAATGCATTCTTGAAGGTGTTCATAGAATACGTTTATAAAGGATTCTGCAGTTTGGGCCGTATTTTCCACAGGCCTGGGGGCTTTGAAGGATTCCACCTCAGTTTTGAGGAGTGTGAAATTTGCTTTAGAGAGGTTTTTCACTGTGGTTTTCTGGGCAGGGTGTGGGGTCGGGATGTGAATATCCAGTGAGATTAGTTTATGGTCTGATCTTACCAGTGAGGGATACACTTCTGGTCTGGAGCATAGAGTCCCCATGTTGGTGATGATCAGGTCCAGTATGTTTTCCCCTCTTGTGGGAGTGGTAACAAGTTGTTACATAGCATTTGAGTTTATAAATTCTAGGAACCTTTGGGCTAGGGTGTTGGAGCTAAAGTAACATTCCCAGTCTATGTTTGGGTAGTTGAAGTCGCCCAATATAATGGTGTTTGGAGAGACCTTCATATTTTCCAGTGTTCTCAGGAAGGCCGAGTGGGGTTCCTAGGTTTGGGAGGGTGGTCTGTAGCAGGCTATAAACTGGAAGGCAGTTTTACACACTGTTAGTTGCACATGGATAGTCTCTGATGCTTCGTGCTGTGCCACCAACCTGGAGGTGTGGGTATCTTTGACGAATATTGATACTCCCCCTCCTTTTGTGGTTTAGTCCAAGTTTTGGGGCCGAAAAGCATGGTATGAGGTATAACCTGGTAGTGCTGGGGTGCTCTCGGGAGCCTTGAACCAGGTTTCTGTTACTGCACAGATATCAATGTTCTCCATGCTAAGGAGAGTTTTGAGTGCGTGCATCTTGAGGTTTAGACTTCTGGCGTTGAGTAGCATTACTCTTAGTTTCTTATTCCTTGTGATACCTATGGAGGTGGGTTTGTCTTTTGAGCCTTGCCTAAAAAAAGGCACTATTGGAGTAGGAAGAGCCTTTGCCAATATCTGAAAGCCCAGGGGTGACAGGTGCAAGCCGTCCCTAGCGAAGCATCGTGGCTTGTTGAGCATGTCATCCCAGGCTGACAGGCATTAGATCCCCTTTGAATGACACCAATACTTAAGCCAATTGTTGAAATTGATCATGTTGTCTTCATATTGTGGCATCATTCTTGGTGAGGGTAAGATGCTACTCAAGGTCAGGGTCATACTGGCCTGGGCTACATGCTCAGAGAGCTCCTCTATGTCTCTTTTCATGTAGTCCAGGGAGGTACGTCTCAGGTCATTCACATCAGCATGGACAATGACTGAGTCATATTTGTACTTGCCTTGGAGTGACCTGAGTGCTTGTGTTATGTGGCGGATCCTAGCGACCGACAGGCAGCTCACCGTGACCTTCTCCTTGTTCAGCCTGGTGAGCGGGACGTCAGTGTGCCTAACGATAGAGTCACCTATTACAAGTGTATCAGGTATGTTGTTTAGCCTTAATGGCTGTGACTGTTTGGCACACTGGCTTTGTGAGCTATGTGTTGCACGTGATTTGTTTTGGGGTAGCGGTTGCTTGGGTGTCTGCTTTGGAGGTCTCTGCTGCTTAGGCAGATTTTTATTTAGAGCCTCTGAGTATGTTTTTGTGTGTTTATGTGTTTGGTTTGCTGTCGTGGTAGGTCTATGTGAGACTGGAATTGTAGTGAGTGTGGTTTCCTTCTCCTCCTGACTGGTTACGCCAGTACTGAGTTGATAGAGCTTAGCCTCCAGTTTGGCTATATGGTTGCATCTCTCACATGTGTTGGAATTTGTTGGGAGGAGGAGAGGGTTGTCTGTGTACATGAGGCAGTTGTAACATTGCCTCAAGATTCCCAGATTCACCAGCTGGACCGGAGAGGAGATTGACAACTGACCTTTGGACATGCTAGAATAGTATTGGGAATTCCTTTATAATTGAAAAAAAGGGTCAATGGGGAAAAGGGACTCAAGGGGAGTTTGTGAGGGTGTAGTGCTTTTAATTTTTTAGTGCTGAGTTATATAATTGCTTTAGTGAGCAAGTGCCAGGTAACTTAAATGCAATGTGTTACAGGTAACTTAAATGCAAAAATGACAAACAGTAACTTTCTTTCAAGCGAAACAAGGAAATAAGTACAGTAAGCAATGCAGATATCACTAGGGATCCACAGAAGCGCTCAAAAGCCATGTTTTAGGTGGAATGGGGACTACTCACAGGTATGTATGAATATACCAGCATGCACCGTGTAGCTGCCACAGACCAGTGAGAATGTCTCACGTTACAAACACGTCTACTGATCCAAGAGCATGATAGCTGTGTATTAAGCTACTGTGGCTACAGACATGACATCCATAACGGGTGACATCACAGGTACAGTTACATGGAGTGGTGAGGTAAGAGAGTGGTCTAGCTGATTACAAGGGTAGAGGCCAGTGGGAAGTGTGATGCCTCATTCAGAATCAGTCATACACATTCCCATGACAGGATGGCAACACACAACTGCACCCACACACTCAGGTATTGAAACACATGTATTCAGTGACACAGTAACACACCCACACAATCACGGATTCACCAACACAGTAACACACACTCGCACACAGTTGCTACTGGTGAGGTGAGGACCTCTGCCTATGTGCAAATCATCATTACAGTACTGTGCACCTACATAACGCTCCACAGAGAATACACATGTACAGGTAGTCAATATGGCCTAAGATCAGAGACATCAACATGGATAGTAGAATGCATCGCCTGGATGGGGGAGGAGTCTTATCAGTTCAGTATGGTAACATACATCCTCACCCCAGGGTCCAGACAGCCCTACATACACACACTGTGGCATTCAGTATTGAATACACCTATGTCATGCACATACAGTTACCTCACATGTGTGAGATACATGCCCCTGCCTATGTCCTGCTTTCTACATTGCAGTCTGTACAGATGTATACACTAGTGTACAGGAGAGTAAGTAACAATTGAGATGTATTCCACACCATACGTGACATATATGGACACACACACGCAACCACACAGGCCAGTACTGTGAATCTCAGACCTGCCTAGCTCATGATATGTATGACAGATGTACAGCAGTATTGCACATGTTACAAACTGTACTCACGCTTCCTGTGGCAACAGTGCTGATATATGCATACAGAACGTCTTAACTATTAACAGGTGTCAAGTGATTTACCTTCGCTGACGCTTCCTGTGGCAACAGTGCTGATATATGCACATGGGACGCCTTAACTCATTCCCCCCAGTACAGGTCTTTTGATTGGGTACCTTTAACTCCAAGTGGGCGTGGCTTGAACCTTTAAAAAATAAAGTTATCACCTTACAATTCTAACAAATTACTCATTGACATAGGTCAAATATCAATACAACTGTGTTTGCCATCATGTATGCTTCAAGATAAAATATTCTGATACCTTGTGCAGGGCATGATTTTGGAATTATTCATGCAAATATGAACAAGCAATATCTGATGCCTAGAGGAACAGTAGGAGGTAACTGCAGATGCACCTGGAGGCGTCACTCAAATATAATGATTTAACTATTAACAGGTGTCATGTGATTTACCTTCACTGTCACTCTGACCACTGTCTACGTTGTGTGTTATGTCCTTCAATTAATGAAACCATTGCTTACCGGTTACACAGATTATTGTTGGACCACTTGTGACACACCTGTGAGCTGTCCACAGCAAACATCCATCTGCAAAGATGCCCCACCACTTAGTTATTTCCACACATCTGTCCATACCTGAGGTACATCTTTCCATACATTCAGCATATCACCATATACAGTTGGCAATGTTGAGGCTGCATTGCAACTGCATACATCAGCAACTGCACACACATGTTATCTGAATGCACAACACTACGTGTACAGGTGTGTAGGTCCTACAATCCTGACATTTGGGCATATTTGTAGGCATTGCTGGACATGTGTAATAACATACATGACACATGGACTGTTGTATGATATGATGGGTGTAAGGGGTGACCAGTACAGATGGAATGTTACCTCTGTCAACATTGATATCACACCTTATGTACTGTTAACATTCAGCAGCCATGGACCTACAGTCCATGTGCATGTGTGTAATGGCTGTAGCCACCTGTTTGCACAAAGGATAACAACAGCTATGCTATTTAATTTTATGTTGTGTGTGTGTGTGTACTGGTGTACAGCAACAGTCATCTGCTAATGGTGGAAAGTACCGAGGGCCCCTGGTATGTGTACAGCTGACCTGGTTACAGACAGTGGTATCATTGCATTGCATAACACATGATGCAACTGTGTCAGTACATGAGTACTCTCTACAGCTGATGTAAAGCTTGGTACAGTACACAGGTCAAGGGTCACATGGTGGTGTACTCTTATATATCCTACAACATGTATGGATGCGTGTTGATGGTCCGAGGGCATGGTGGTGTCTGAAGTTTACATCCTAGAATGCAGCATGTGACACTGTGTCCTGCACATGACTCATCTGTGATGCCTTTCATGGGGGGACCAGTCAGTACATGTGAGTGGCCTTTATGTATGTGGGGACACCACCTGGAGCGGTCCATACCTGTGTTATGGCCCACATGTCTGGTTCTGAGGTATATGTGGTAGTGCTAGGTTCTGAGGTATATGGTGGTAGTGCTATTGTGTACTACAGAGCCATCAGCCAGGTGTTCCTCACTGCACAGATGTCAGTACTCCCCATTGTTGGATCTACAGTGACCAGCTGTGATTATGGACGCTACACATCTAGCACTGGTTAGCATAAGAAAACAATGCAGTTGTCCTGTAGGTGTATGGAAGTTATCCTGTGTTTAGGACATTTGCCTTGGAATGTCACGGTGTGGGCGGATGCGACTTGGGTATTATCCCCATTCCCTTGAATCATGGATGCATATGATATGTGTCAAAGACCTGTCTACTGTCAGCTATGCCATCCCAGAATGACAGCAGATCTTGTGTAAAAGACCGGTGTCAAATATATGTAGAGCAGCATTCCTGCTAACAATGACAACTACTAACACCAGAGCCCATTACAATGTGTTCTTTACATCTACCTGTAATAGCATGGCCACTGTGGCCTTCCGTGTTTAGCATCAGAGTGCATCCCAGTCAGCCCTGTGCTACTAAGTGTATGAGCATGTCCAGTATATCCTTGTGAAGATGGACACATATTAGTGCATTCTGACCAGCCCTGTGCTACTAAGTGTGTGAGTATGCCCAGTATATCCTTGTGTAGATGGACACATAGTGCATTCCGAACAGCCCTGTGCTACTAAGTGTGTGAGCATGTCCAGTGACATCTTGTGTCGGTTATGTGCCTCTGTGTATGGGCATGGCCATTGTAACCCTGTATAGTGGTAGTAGTCATCCATTCCACAGATGGGCATACTCCAGGTCAGGATGGATTCCTACTTTAAACACACAGGTTCACAGGTATGTACATCTTAACTGACAGTATCCCTGTTGATGTCCGCATTCCCAGAAGGCCATAATGACAGCCTTGAAATGTGTAGTCTGTGTGGTGTGACTCGTAAGTATGTAGTATTGTAATAGTAATCTGTAAATAGGCAGGTGTTCCATTCCCACTGCTGGCGTGTGTGTGTGTGTGTGTGTGTGTGTGTGTGTGTGTGTGTATGTCTGTCCCTGTTTGCCAGAGGACTGTAAATTGCTTTTAGACTGCTCTCACTCCATACAATTCGTATACCCACCTTTGGCAGGGCAGATGATGACACCCACCTACAAATACACCTCCGGGAATGCTGTGTCCTAGTAATTTTAGTAGTGCATTCTGTAACTGTGTAATGCTGTAGTGTAATAAAGTAGGCTGGTGTTCTAGTCCCACACTTGCCATGTGTGTGTCCCCGTTTGCCTGAGGACTGAGTAATGCTTTTAGACTGCTCACACTCCATACATTTCTTATACCCACCTTTGGCAAGGCTGATTATGTCACCCATCTACAAATACACCTCTGGGAGTGTTGTGTCCCAGTAATCTCGGTAGCATGTTTTTTAACTGTGTAATGCTGTAGTACACTACTAATAAAGTAGTTAGGTCGGTGTTCTAGTCCCACACTTGCCGAATGTGTGTTTGTGTGTGTGTGTCCCTGTTTGCCTGACAACTGAGTAATGCTTTTAGACTGCTCACACTCCATACATTTCTTATACCCACCTTTGGCAAGGCTGATGATGTCACCCATCTACAAATACACCTCTGGGAGTGCTGTGTCCCAGTAATCTCGGTAGTGCGTTCTGTAACTGTGTAATGCTGTAGTGTAATAAAGTAGTTAGGTTGGTGTTATAGTTCCACACTTGCCGTGTGTGTCCCTGTTTGCCTGAGGACTGAGTAATGCTTTTAGACTGCTCACACTCCATACATTTCTTATACCCACCTTTGGCAAGGTTGATGATGTCACCCATCTACAAATACACCTCTGGGAGTGCTGTGTCCCAGTAATCTCGGTAGCGCATTCTGTAACTGCGTAATGCTGTAGTGTAATAAAGTAGTTAGGTCGATGTTCTAGTCCCACACTTGCCGTGTGTGTGTGTGTCCCCATTTGCCTGAGGACTGAGTAATGCTTTTAGACTGCTCATACTCCATACATTTCTTATACCCACCTTTGGCAAGGCTGATGATGTCACCCATCTACAAATACCCCTGTGGGAGTGCTGTGTCCCAGTATTCTTGGTAGGGTGTTCTGTAACTATGTAATGCTGTAGTGTAATAAAGTAGTTAGGTCAGTGTTCTAGTCCCACACTTGCCGTGTGTGTGTGTCCCCATTTGCCTGAGGACTGAGTAATACTTTTAAACTACCCACACTCCATACATTTCTTATACCCACCTTTGGCAAGGCTGATGATGTCACCCATCTACAAATACACCTCTGGGAGTACTGTGTCCCAGTAATCTCGGTAGCCTGTTCTGTAACTGCGTAATGCTGTAGTGTAATAAAGTAGTTAGGTCGGTGTTCTAATCCCAAACATGCCAAGTGTGTGTGTGTGTGTGTGTGTGTGTGTGTGTGTATCTGCCTGCGTGAGACAAGTACAGTGCTTTGTAGTATTCACTGTAGCACATGCCCTAAATGTGTATTGCTGCAGTGTGATATGGTAGGGGGTTGTATACAGGTTATGACAAGTGTGTGTTTATCTGTCAGAGCCTGTGTAGAGGTGGCCGTGATTGTCTTACCATTGGACATATTTGGGAGTGGGTTTTGTAGTTTTCCTATATGTCTTATGACACATTGGCCACCTCACGAGGAGTACAGCTGTCAGTCAGCCACGGGACTGTGTTGGCAAGCCATACCCATACATCTGGCAAAGGGCCTGGTGAACTAAGTATGCAGCCCTACTAGTACCCAGTATATGTCCCGCACCCATGTACCATGCACAAACAAACTTGCCTAGGATATCCCACTATGTTGCTAGTACCATGCACATTGAGGACAGATAACAGGCATGGTGTGAATGCAGTGGCCTGCAGAGGACATGGCACTCTGTACAGCGGTACAATAGGCACATATATGCAGACATTGTGCCTTCACTATGTTCCACACTGAATGCCTGCAACATATGTTGTGCCATCAAATGTGATCCACAAAGGCCAGACAATGCTATACACATGTGCCCTGTATGGACCCATGACACTGACACCATGGAATACCTGTATCATACTATCCATGCAGGTGCAGGGCCAACCTGCTCACTATAAGCAGGTTTCGACACACCAGGCCAGTATTGGCATATCGGGGTATAACAGGCTGTGTACACAACATGTGTCTGCCAAACCAGGTACACCTGTACATGCCACTGTACAGTATTGTGGGACATGCACATCCCAGGCAATGTCCATGTGAAGGACTATCAAACACAGACATGGCATGCATTGCAAAGCTATGCCCTACACATTGGTAACCAGGATGTCAGGCCAGATAATGCAGTACCCATCTGTGTGGGACATTGCAGACACTACACCCCTGCACTGCACAATATTGTCGGGTGATGCAATGGCAAGGACTACCCCTCACCCAGCCTTGTACAGCCATCTTGCACAGCCAAACACTACACACCCAAGGAGCAATGCATACCTGCATGCCAGTAATGGTACCCTGTGTCTGCATGTGGGTTGTGATGCTCCCAACCACAGTCATTCCCAGTATAAACCTCGTTGGCATACCAATAGTTGTCAAGCACTTTCACATGCCCTAGCCCATAGAACTTCCAGATATCCCCTGTGGTGCATGTGGTCCTGTGCATTACTGCAGTGTGGCAAACTATGTAGTTACGTTGTGTATTTGTGGCCCTGGCAAAGGTGTCAATGCATGTCCATTAGAGAGTGTGGTTGTGGTGACAATGGTATCCGTTCACGTGGACAGACATGTGTGCCGCACCTAATGTATGTCTACTATATCTGTTGCAGATGTCACTCACTCACCTACACACATATGTTCTTACAGCACAGCAACATGTTGCCTTTGTGGCACATGTAGTAACATCATGCACATGTAATAGTAATGAGTATTCAGGGGTTTGACCCCTGTACTGTTCGGCGTGTGGCAGATGATGCTTATGGTTGAGTCTCCAAGCCCTAACCTGGTGTACATTGCATGTCCCACCCACACACTCTCTGGTGGATGTGAAGGTGTACACCTGCACAGCAGCAGCATGTGTATTGTAAGTGATGGAAATGGTCAGGTGATGGCCTCTGCATCTATTGCAGTCCTCCTCTAGCTGATTGCATGTGGTACAGCGGTGATGGTGTTCCCATAGTCATCTGCAATATAAACACAGTACACTATCTAGGGAAACATGTTGTTATCTGGCCATGACAGTCACCGTGAGTGGTACCTGGATGTGGTGTTCTGACATGGCATCACAGATGCAAACAAACACAAATCATAACCAAAGTGTCACATAGCTCACAACACCAGTGCACCACCCAGCAACAGCCCCTAAGGCAGGACAACATACCTAACACTTTAGTCATAGGTGACTCTATAGTCTGGCACACTGATGTCCTACTCACCAGGTTGAACAAGGAGAAAATTACAGTCAGCTGCCTGTCGGGTGCCAGGATCTGCCACATAATGCATGCACTCAAGTCACTCCACAATAAGTACAAATATGACTCTGTCATTGTCCATGTTGGAGTGAATGACTTGAGACGTAACTCCCTGGACTACATGAAAAGAGACATGGAAGAGCTCTCGGATTATGTGGCCCAGGCAGGTATGACTCTAACCCTGAGTAGCATCCTGCCTTCGCCCAGAATGATACTACAATATAAGGACAAAATGACTGACTTCAACAATTGGCTAAACTTCTGGTGTCATTCAAAGGGGATGTAGTATCTGGCTGCCTGGGACGACATGATCGACAGACCACGATGCTTTGCCAGAGATGGTCTGCACCTGTCACCCCTGGGATTCAGGTTACTGGCTAAGGCTCTTGCCACCCCTATAGTGCCTTTTTTAGGCAAAGTTCAAAGGACAAAACCACCACCGTAACAGGTACAAGCATGCAAAATCTGAAGTTAATGCTACTCAATGCTAGAAGTCTAAACCTCAAAATGCACTCTCTCGAGGCACTCCTAAAAATGGAGAACATCGATATCTGTGCAGTAACTGAGACCTGGTTCAAGGCTCCAGAGAGCATCCCTGCAATACCAGGCTACAACTCTTACCACACTTTTCAGGCACCAAACCAGGACCAAAACACTAAAGGTGGAAGAGTGTCTATATTCACCAAGGATATTCACACCACCAGGCTAGTTGCCCAACACAATGCATCTGAAATTCTCCAGGTGCAACTAACACTAGGTAAGACTGCAATCCAAATTGTAGTTTGCTACAGATTCCCCACCATGCCCCGAGATTCTCACTACACCTTTCTAAACATAATGGAAAATATTAAGATAGAACCAAAAACCCTAATACTGGGTGATTTTAACTACCCTGCCATTAACTACACCTTTGCCCAACGGTTTTTGGAATTCATAAATTCCAAAGCCCTGGATCAACTAATCCATAGTCCCACCAGGGGCTCCAATATCCTAGACCTGGTCATTACCAACATGGAAAATCGATGCTCCACACCTATGGTCACCCCCTTGTTAGTCAGGTCTGACCATAAGCTAATCACCCTTAACATCCACATCCCACCCCCACCCCCCACCCCAGTAAGGAAACCTGCATAAAAAAACTTCTCCAAAGCCATCTTCATGCTACTCAAGTCAGAAGTGACAAACTTCATGACACCCATGCAGACGGGAACTGAAAGTTCAACTGCTGAATCCTACACTAAGGCACTGTACAAGCACATCCACTCATGCATGAATCGTGCCATCCCAAATAGAACCAAGATGCTCTCATCCAAAAAAGGAAGCCAATCTGGTGGCCCCCTGCCATAAACAAACTTTACAACAAAAGGAAGAAACTGTTGCAGAAAAAAGGAAAATCCCAGGATGCAAAGAACTCCCTTAACAGTCTCAGTAAGAAACTGAGATCCCTCATAAAATAATCCAAAGCTAGTTATGAAAATAAAATTGCCAAAGATTCCAAAGACAACCACAAGGCATTCTATATTTATGTCAAGAATCTAAATGGCAATGCTCAGATCTGCTCTGAGCTAAAACAGAATGGCATTAAATATCCTGATCCCAAGATATTGCCAATATCCTGGCAGATCGATTCAGTGCCAACTTCACCCCCCTCTCACCCCCTAAATGGCCCATCTCAATACCGGAAGATTGCCAAATTCCAGGAATAATGGCCACACAGGTAAAAAATGCACTCTCCAAAGCTAAGAATATAGCATACATGGGACCAGATGACATCCAGGCTGTGTACTACATGAACTACAATATGAACTGGCACCTCACCTAAGTGTCATGTTTAATCATAGCCTCACCTCAAGTTTCATGCCCACTGAGTGGTGCAGAGCTACAGTTATCCCACTCCACAAGGGAGGATCCACCTTGGATCCCGGAAACTACTATCCCATCAGTCTGACGAGCCTTATCTGCAAGGCCATGGAGCGTATTATCATGGAACTTATAAACAAAGACATTGACAACCTTCAAACACTGGACCCCACCCAGTTTGGGTTCTTGAAGGGCCGATCTTGTCTCCTGAACCTGATTGACTTCTTCTAATCAGTCTCCAGAGCCATGGACAACGATAAGGTGGTCCACACAGCCTATCTAGACCTTGCCAAGGCCTTTGACACCATCCCCCACTCTGGAATCATAGATAAACTTACTAAGCTGGGCATTAATCCCTACATCATCCAATGGGTTGCTAACTGGCTTACTGATAGAACCCACACTGTAAAAGTAGCCGACTCCAAATCCAGCTCCAGACAAGTGACAAGTGGAGTTCCTCAGGGTTCAGTCCTGGGACCGCTCTTGTTTGGCATCTACTTCTCCGAAGTACAGGCCAATGCTAAGGGACTCTGGCTAACAAAGTTCACAGATGACTGCAAACTGGGAGCCATTATTGAATCCGCAAATGATGTGGATACTCTACAAAAGGGCCTTACAGAAACAGATGCTTGGTGCCAGAGCCATGGGCTCAAGCTCAATGCCAAGAAATGTATAGTTATCCCCTTTGGAAAAAACATGTACCCATGAATTACCATATAGGTGGCAGTACACTAAACACCGAAAGTGTGATAATACACTTAGGGACACAGGTGGACAGTGGACACCTTTGATAGCCACATCACCACAACAGTCAGGAAATCCTTCTATGTGGCACACCTCATCACTAAGGGCTTTTCATCCAGAAAAAAGGAGGTCATTGTCCCACTGTACTCATCCCTCATTAGACCCATTATAGAATACAATGCACCATTTGGTATGTACCTCTCATGACATCTGCAACAACTGGAAAGGCCACAGAAATATCTCACTAAAAGAATCACAGGCCTAAAGCAGATGCCCTACGCTGACCGCCTTAAAAAACTCCAACTATACTCTGTCGCATATCATCTACTCAGAGGCGATCTCTGCTTAACATACAAGGCCATGTCAAACCCAGAGCTGTTGGACATGCTACACTTAAAAAAATCCCAATCCCTCGGAGCCACATGCTCCAGGGATCTAAACCTTGTCATCACAATAAACAAAACATGCTGGAGGGATAGGTTCCTGACCCAAAGACTTCCCAGACTCTGGAATAGATTGCCCATACATGTCAAGTAGAGTGCCTCTTTGGCCTCTTTAAAAGGAACCTTGAAGATTGGATGGGAGAAAGGAAATTCACCCCAGGGATCAGGAAGTAAATAGTGTGGGAAGAAATAGCCATGGAATTGTTATGGCTAGGCTTGTATAGGCCCTTGGGCTGATAGCCTAGTACCAACCTATGAACCTATATCTGGATGTACCTCAATCATTTTCCACAGTGGGAAATAGCCTAAAGACAGGAGGGTGATGTGCCACACATGACTACAGCATGTAAGTGTAGCTATGCTTCATTGAGACTACTGACTGTTTAACATGTGTGTGGTAATGGCTATTCTGCATGTTATAATACAGGCATGACAGTGCTCTGTTCATGAGGGACCCCCATCTGTAGGGTCATTTGTGAACTGGTCAGTGTGTGTAACCATTTGTCTCCTGTGTTACACACTGAACACACATCTGTGCACAGCAGAAGCATGGTGTGAGGATTGCAGACAGTACATGATGATAGGGATGTGTTACTGCCATCGCATCCCTGACTGGACATGTGTCACATGAGACAGTGGTATGACAGATACTGTGTGGGATTCCCAGGGACAAGCCAATGATGGGCAACTGTTCATAGCTGCGGTCACACGTCTACTACAAATTGTACAGTTGGCATGCAGTATATATGCATGTGTTTTGCTCCCTCTGCAAATGTATACCATCTGTTGTGTTGGGTTGCTGGTGATATCTATGCATACTGTTGTAGGTAATCCTGTATGCTGTTGTCTATTACTAAGCCATATGTGGATTTAAAACATAACACCATAGGCTGAATGGGTTGGGAGGTCCCAGCAGGACCTTCTGTCCCACTTCAGCTGACCATGGCACCGGGCACTAGCACATCTGGGGCCCAGCCATAGACATCAACCTCTGTTGGCTCTGCACCACCTTCTGGTGGTACCACCACTGAGGATGGAGCATGCCTCCCCTGGGAGCAGGACCAGACCGGTACATATCTGCTGTTGTGCGGTCATGTATGTGTTGTGTTGGTGGCTCCCTAAGGGGTTACTAAGCCAGATACGCCAGTTCAAGGGTGGAGTGTCACATTTACAGGGTGATGTTGCCCCTCTTGGACAGCTCCAGGCACTGCCTCCTTTACAGCTGTGTAGGTGCAGTGGCAGTTGCCCAAGGTTGGGGACCTCCGTCCCACTGTTCCCATGGGCTTTTGAATGCTGAAGGCCCATCCCTGTCCAGGATGTATCCCCCCCACATGTGTCATATACCAACCCTGTATGCTGTCTTTTCTGTGATCCTACCTATCCTCCACGGCCATACCTACACTCCTTCCCCAACATCTGACCCTTACCTATGGACAAACAAGGCCATTTGGCTCCTAGGACAACATCTGCCCTATACATAGCTGTCCATTACACACACGTGCCCACTGGACACATGAAACCCTTGTAATATGCATCACAACATACTCCTGTTATCCTCACCCGTGTCCCTCAGGAGCACAATCCTGGTATGCACATCACTCCTACATGGTCCAGGTACACATGATGAGGATGACCCCATTGTACACACAACACTACCGGTCCTTCTATGGTTACCCCATTTACCTTTATCATGATGATGATGTTGCACACAGCACCTTGCAAGAGCACTGTTCACACATAATGATTGGACAGGTACTGTTGTGTTAATGTGCATTACATGCACAGAGTGATGTATACAGCCAATGTACAACTATTTGCGTGTATGACTGACACATGTCTGTCTGAGTGAGTCTTGTGATCACATAGAGCAACACCACTGCATAATACATGCATCACTGGTATTTCCCATTTCATTCGTTTGCAATGCTTTATTGCCACATGGTATGTTCCTGATACATCTCTATATATGTATGTACCTATATGCTGGACATAAACATTTACATATACATCTACATGATGGGATACATTCCTATACTGTTGAATGACTGCGCTGTATGATATGTTTGTGGTACTGTCCATTGTCTGTATATCTGCCATGGCGTAGTGGTAATACACATTAGCTGTGTGCGCAGGGTCCTGGTTCCGACCCTTGCAAAGGACGTTTATTTGGTTGCAGGGCAGAACAAGCCCATTGGATACGGAGGGAGTAAAGCACATTAAAGCAGTTGGGAGCGGGTGTGCATGGGTTTGCGTGGTGTTAAGCACTGCTGACCTCTGGTTACAGCCACTTATGCTTGATTAGCCTCTACATTGCTTTACCAGTGCAATACTCGCATATTGGCAGCCAAACATGCTGACACACGCTCGGTCACTCACTTGCAAATGCACCGACATTGGTGCTTGCATCTGTCACTCACACCCCTGGGTGGGAGCGAGGACCACAATATTACCTTGTGATGCCTATTACATCGGACTACATGACTACAGTATCGGGATTGACTGCCCATTAGGCGACAGCATCGCATTTGACTGTACAGAATCAGCGGTCTGTCCAGTGAATCAATCATATTCGTGTGTACCTCATACAATGTGCTCCCACCTTGTTATGCCTATTACATTGGACTACATGAATACAGTATCGGGAATGGCTGCCTATTAAGCGATGGCATGGCATTCGACTGTACGGAATCAGCGACCTGTCCGGTGAATCAATCATATTTGTCTGTTCCTCATATAATTTGCTCCCACCTTGTGATGGCTATCACATCGGACTACATGACTACAGTCATAGCCGGCCTTAGGCATAGGCCAACTAAACAGCCACATAGTGCACCGCTTTAGTGGGGGCACTTTACCAGTATTTATTTGATGTAGGTAGACCAGGATGGGGGCACTGGGTGGTGTGGTGGGGGGTGCCATTGTGGCCTTTGCCTAGGGCACCAGTTGACCTAAGACCGCTCCTGACTACAGTATCGGGAATGGCTGCCCATTAGGCGACGGCATGGCATTCGACTGTATAGAATCAGTGGCCTGTCCAGTGAATTAATCATATTAATTGTGTGTTTCTCATACAATCTGCTCTCACCTTGTGATGCCTATTACATCGGACTACATGACTACAGTATCGGAAATCGCTGCCCATTAGGCGATGGCATAGCGTTCGACTGTACGGAATCAGCGGCCTGTACAGTGAATTAATCATATTTGTGTGTTCTGCATACACTCTGCTCCCACCTGGCTGATACATGGGAACTGAGACAATACAAATAGTTGGGTTGTGGGAGCCACATCCGTCGGCCAAGTCATGCTACCGCATACCTATTATAGGTTTGCCACCTTTTCAATTGGCCAAGGTGGGACTTTAGGGTTACCACTGTTCCACTTTGCAAGGGACACTGCAAAAATAATCAAGACATAGCAAATGTCCTGATTACAAGACATTATTATATTCTACATTTCATTAATAGTTGCATAAACAGTTATTTTATATATGAAACTTCTATATGTTATGTGAAGTAGCATAAGCAATTCAAATGTAACTAGATTAAGCTTTTATTTGTGCAAATAAGTATAATCCCTGTACTATGCATGGCTGTAGGTATGTTTTGTCCTGGAAAGTCTGACATTTCTACAGAACATGTCCCATTTTGGCCATTTGGAAAGGTGGCAACCCTATAGGACCTGTATGTAGAGACAT